>NW_028232843.1:204371-344947 GCF_057557595.1 Rhyacophila brunnea
TCGATCTATAAAATATCCAAAGATCTGTATGATTTAATAACATGAATTTTCTAGATAGACGAATAATTTGGACTATTATTTATTATGGCTTGACTTCACGGGGTTTTGTTGAATTTTAAAAACTAATCAGTAAATTATGGTCACCTTAATCTAATGAAAACAAATATGTATAACTGACAAAGTTTTGCGTGTACTATTTATGTTGCATATTAGCAGCCTATGTACACCCTTCGCCACTGGATGATACCTATTATGTATTACAAATATGCATAGTAGTATATCAATCATATACGTATCAGATGACAACATATAATACATTATAAACCGAACAACAATAATCAAATGAGTATGTATGAATTAGGAAACTCAGAAATTATGGGAACTGAAATACACAACGGGTAAGGCGATAGCAGGTAACCGACTCGAGTAAGGATGAATCCGGGTTAAACTTACACACGTGTCTAGAATACGTTTAACGTCGAATACTGAAAACTGCTCTCGGTTTAAGCATTTACGCTCATATAAAGTTGGTGTATTAAGCCCATATTCCATTGGCAGATTGCGTCTGTCCCGATCGTCTGCCACGACTGTCAAACTCTATTCTCTATGGTTTTCAAGAATCGTGAGCGATCGGGACGAAAGTGGAAAATTTTCTATTATCCGTCGTGCGATCCATTCATTATCAAGCGAAGATTGGCGAAAGCGTACGAAAATAGCCGAATATGCGCCTGCTCGCGAGTCATGCAAACGGTCGTTCATTACATTCTACTGGTCGATTTCAACTGAACAACTACAAGATGGCGAAAACTCAAAAAATATATATGGAGTATCACCGAGGACACAGTCCTCGTCGAATTAATACACGCCAAAGATATAGTGTGGAACGTAAAAAAACCCGCCATATTCAATGGCGATCACGCTGTTCTTCAGTTAGCCAACTTTTGACTTAGTGTTTTCGTTAACGGCGAGTCCTGACCGCCTGAGCCAGTTGAAATATAGCCATACTCGCTACAATAAATTAGTCTTTGGATTATTCGATTTCGATATTCGAATTACTCAATTGGTTTGGAGATTCAAGCTCGCCCAGTTATTCATGATGTAAATTAACAATAAGTAAGTATACAAACTTTCTACAAATGTCAAACGGCCGCGTAAATTTTAACAGATCTGATGCTCGCTAGGTTTGACAGCTGACGGCTCAGTTTTTTTGACGTAAAATTGCGCGGGAATGCGTTCAGTGTAGCCAGCAATCTAAGAAATATTTAGTTTTCACTCAACCTATATTTTTAATAATAGCAACACTATTATTATTTTAAACCAATCAAATCAAGGACCAACGAGGTTGAATCGTTGCGTGTAATTGCAAATAGCTGGCGACGACGGTCGGCGTCGATCGTTGGATCGGGTTGGGTCTGTGCGTCTGCCAATGTAATTAAGCCATTACACAAACTATTGCACGTGCATAATGCGTGCTTCATTTTCGTAGGACACTTACACATTCAAAAGCCTGCTTCACCATGCGGCGTATTGAATATAGCCTATTGGTATTTTATTTATTTTGTGTTCTGTGGTATGAATATATATGTTAGGTACCTGTGAATCACTGGTAAACGTTAATGCATCAAACTTTTCATATAAGTGACTGCTTTTGTCGAAGGCTTGTGCGCATGGAAAAGCCACTTCATCGAAAGTCAGCGACGCATCGTGCATACGCTTATGGTACTTCAAAATGTGCGCCGAAGAAAAAAAATTACAACACACGTTGCAAACAAAATTTCTATCGAAAAATGAAGCTCTGTGTAACCTCAGACGGACTTGTTTCGCAGAAGCAATCGCTATTTCCTTTTTGATGGCCATTTCTTGCACTTCAATTTCACCAAACGACCGTGCAAATTGTCTCTCAAAGATGTAAGGAGCAATCATACAATCCATGTCGCGGTTTACGAGCGAGGTCTGTTAAGAAATAAAATACAAAAATAAATCAATCAAAACATTTATACTAACAATATAAAAAAATCAACCAACATAAAGAATGCAAAGTTTCTGGACTATACCAACAAGGGCAATTTTTAAACGAAGCAGTATCGAAGTCATTGTATGCGAAAGTGATTAGAATTTATGAGAAATTTAATTTCTAATTAGATTTTGACAAACGCGTCTGAAAGTGGCGGAAGATTTTGAGCTTCATAAGCTTCGACGGTTGACGCGCTAATTTTACATATTACCGTTGGAAGTGTTGTTTTGTATTTAAATTCTCAATTAAGTATTTATCGTGTTTCGTTATACAAAAACATACATATTTTATTAATATTAGGGTTGTAAAAAAAATCGGAAGTTCGGAAATTCTCGTAGGTACCTACTGAATATTGAAATTACACTATTATGAGGTAAATATTGAAGTAAGTAGCTTCTTTAAGGATTAATTATCTACGTACAACAATCAATCGTTTTAAGAGTTCAGCGATAACTAATAAGTACTGATTAAATAATATGATAATGACATTACCACAATTTAGGTTATTTTACATGTAGGTACCCAAAATGGAAGTGATTCACGCTGAAATTTTGTTGTTAAGATTTGTAACCGGACGGGTCCATTCAAAATGACAGACAAGGCGCTTGTGAAACGATTCCGGTTATCGAAACCATTTGCAGATATATTCATTTCCAGGTTGGAAAATCTAATGTCAACCCCAACTAGCTGTCATGTGAGCATAGACAAAAATATAATGCAAGCTCTTACGCGACCATAAATGTCCATTCGGTTTTTTTGTTGCATTATTGGACACCGTTCGAAGCACTATGCCTCCTTTGAAGATACTGTTGCGTTTTGCTTCTTGTTTGCGTACCGCTTCGTTCATTCATTACATAGCTTATAATAAATATCTTTAGAATCATCTTCAAATGTGTTAATCTTGCCGATTTTCTGAATAATAAAATGCCTAATTCTTTTTTTTTAATTTTAAATTTGGGATCACAGAGATTATCAATATAATTTTTTATAGTAAATATTTTACTAAAATTATCTCGTCATAAATTATACTAATGGTTGTATGAATGCCATTAAAAATTAATAAATGTTAAAAATCTTAACACCACTGCACATTCATGTACTGAAATATCACTATATTCTAAAACATTAGAGCGGGAGGTTTAAAAGAATACTATTTTATGTAATAAAAATACTTTATGCAGTCATCAAATGTTTAAAATAAATATAAAAGATAATAAGGCTTCAAAACTATATAAATAGATTATCTACAACATTTAAGGAATGTCCATGATCATGGTTTGAAAATGCAATAAAAACTCAATTTTGACCTACGCTGAGCATGTGGGCCGTTAAGCCGGATCTAGGAAGATTTGGCACCGGGACAACTGGACGCCACGGAATTCGAAAATAAATAGACATTAGGTACTTATAGGTACTTACAAATATGTAATATTATTATTTATATTTAAATGATTATATTATGATTTAATAGTTGGTGAGAATGTTAATATGCAGACGTAATTAATTGTGCATATGTTTAAGTTGCAACGAAAAAAGAGTTTTTTATTTTAACTAAGTAGAAGATAGAAACTGATAACAATACCTCGTCTACATTCTGTAGACGTGTCTACTACAGTGCGGCGTCCAATTTTCCGGAGTCCAGTTGTCCCATTCCCCTTAAGCCCGGTTCGGATGAGCCGAGTAGTTTAGTCCAGTGGCGAATAATTTAGTAACTAAACGTGTACGAACAGACAAATTGAGTCGAGTACGTTAGTAAAATCATTTACTCGAGTCAGTGTAATTTCTCGGTCGAGTAGCGACCCCACCACCTCACTAAAAACCAAACAGGTGATGATATCGAATCGAACTCTATGCATAGAAAATTTGGGTGGAATCATGGAACAATACGACCAAAATCGGTTTATTGTTGGCATACGGTTACTAATTGATAATAGGTAACGGTTACTACCCTAAAATATACCTACCTAATTCTACTGAACTTTTACTGTGTACATGTCTAAAGATTAATATGAACATCTCACGATATATAAATGCAGAAGAATCTCAATTTTCCTTAATCATAAAAATATTATAATGTTCATCGGTAACGCGATATTATGTTGAGAAAATGACATAGGTATGGAATATAATAAACTACTATCATTTTTAGGTTAGGTCCTACCTGGAAAGTTATTACTTTGACAGATCGTGAGAAAATGTTTGACGTTTCAGACCAAACCACTTGTGACGGTCAGAAAATGATTAGAAGTTTACTGGTATGCAATCGCAATGCGCCAGTTTTGACCTGTCAAACCGTTAACTGGAAGGCCTAAATTTATGTTGTCATGCAGCATGTTTGATAATTTAGTAAAATTTGAGGCTTACATTATTAATTTGTTACAAAAAGTTTTGAAAATAGAATTATTGGTTTATTCTCACCCCATTTCACGTAGATATTGCTTCCATTTATGGTATTTTATGGCTGCAAGTAGTTTTTTTTTATAGACAATAGGTTTACCTTGTATTACCTACATAAAAAGGACTCACGGGCGACTAATTTTATTCACTAAATGTTTTTACATAATCGCATTAATTATTGCTTAACATTCGAATGATTGTGATGTATAAATCACCATATATAAATATACTTACAAGATTTAACAAAAGATTTATATAGGTACCTACTCAATACTGTCTGAAAATATCTGTTTTAGCTATCGCCGATAACTCGAATCTACTAAGAAATCAATAAATGAAACAAGTTTGACCGAATTATAATATAATAGTTTCTTATGAAGTTTCAAAGATGCATTACAAATTTAAGCCTTCAATGTAAGACGGCATCAAGGGAAGAAAAAGGCACATATACCTACGTACAATTGAACGTACCTGATGCATTGGCCCGTAATCTGAATTCGAACAACCTGGTTGAGTGCATTCATCATCATAATATAATGAGTGTGATATATCTTCAATGATCTCGCGCTTGACGACAGCTGGTTGATTATCGGATGTTTTATCAGAGAGGTCCGCCATAAGGTACTGAAAAAAGCATTATTATATTTTCTAAACACTGTAAAACCAATTTCAGTTCATGTAACGTCCATACAACGATGTATAACAATTATATTTAACATGAATTGGTAGATAACCTAAACTATATCGCATGTATGTATTATAGTTGTCAAATTGTATAAACAGGTAATTTTTTTGAAACAAAGTTAAATATCACCTTATGTTCCTACATATTGGTAAAGAGGCCACAGTTTATAATAATAATTAAAACAATCATTGTTATTCTCAATCTAAAGTGATTGTAAAGAAATTTAGTTTCCAAAAACTAACCTCGAAATTGCAACTTGAAACGTCCGCATTCTCTTGCGTTACATGAAAGCGAGGGTCCGGGTTGTTTGGACGGCTAGGCATCATGTCAAACAAAGACTTGCCTTCTGTATCGGAGTGTCCTCCATCACATTCTTGCTTTACATCCATGTTAAGTGTAAATATGGCAGGAACAACGTGACAGACAGGATACATCAGGGTAATGCTAGAAAAGTGTTGCCACAAGTGTTTTGTTGTCAGTGCTGCCATATTTTCAAAGTGGAATTATAGTACCGAGCCTCCAAAATTATAGTATTTCGGCAAAAAATATAGTACGCGTTGAATGACTGCATTTTCCAAAAAATACGCGTAAAGTAATTAACGTCACCTTTTTTTTAGACAAAAATTCAAATGTAAAGTAATTAACGTCTCGTTTTTTTAGACAAAAATTCAACTGTAAGGTGATTAACGTCTCGTTTTTTAGACAAAAATTGAAATGTAAGGTGATAACCGTCTCGTTTTTTTGCAAAATATTCAGATGTAAAGTGATTACCGTCTTCTTTCTTTTAGACAAAAATTCAAATAGAAGGTGAAAAACGTCTTGTTTTTTAGACAAAAGATTAAAAGTTAGTTATTTAAGTTCCCCCAAACAACTATTTTTATCTATTTTTCCGAATTTTTAAAATTATAGTATTTTGGGCGTACTATACCTGTTTTATATCGTACATAGTACGCGGGCCAAAATTATATTACAAATACTATAATTATAGTACGGTTGGCATCACTGTTTGTTGTCTAAACAAAACATGGCACGAAAATGATCGTCTGCATTTCCTCAATCATAACGAGATTAGCGCATCTCGGCATTCAAATGGCAAAAGGGCCCATTTTTCCTATTTTCAAGTTTTCTTCTACAAACGTTGTTAAACACAATATTAATCTTCAATGTGGTAAAATAAGATATCTGTCAGTGTAATACAAACCAAATGCCACCCGTATTTTGAGGCAGGCACACGGACATTGGGTATGATTTGCACCAAGCACGGATAGACAGGGCAAAGTCAAATAAAGACATGGCCCTTTGACAATGTCTTGTTTGTTATTCTTACTTGATCCTTGACTGAATGGGTAGGCAATAAAGTGTCTCTACTTTATTGTATTACCTACCTAATTGATTATATTATATAGGTTAAAAATAACAGTGTAGGTATTGAGATATCCCGGGTCCTGTGGCTAGCTCGGGATGTTGGTAGGACCCGGGATTCACAAAAATGAAATGTCTTTCTTTGTTGAACACGTGGCTTTATATTTTCAACGGTTATTTTCACAAAGAAACTTATGTTTAACAGTATCCAAATGAATCTTATGTTGTTACGTTCCTAATATTAATTATATCGCTTACCTATATTCTAATTATTATTTATCTGAATTCGTTTTATAGTAATACAATATGAAAAAGTTATTTGCGCGGGAATTCGCGAACTTAATTATTCTGCGTCCACCGCGACTATGTATTTTTTTCCACTCTTTTTATACATATTGCAGTATAGTATAGTATAGACATGGTTACAACTAATAATTGTAATTTAGACTATCAGGAGAGGCTTAATAGTCATGAGTGTAACAATATACCTACCTTCGCAGTTAGTGTGTATTTGCCATTGGTGAATACGTGTAGTGCTTGAAAATATCTAAAGGCAAAACCCGAGTGGTAGAAAACTACCTACTCAAATAGAATAGTACAAAACTTAAATCTAATAAAGCACAGTTAATTGTTTAATCGCTTCCACGGTATAGACTATTCAGTATTTCGGCCATACATAATTAATGATTACGTATTGCGGCAACACTTCTCTTAAATTAATGTACCTTGAATGGATCCTGCTTGTCGCGTTCTTCCTGACATTTACCATTAAAATGGACGTAAAGCGAGAATGTGATGGAGAACAGTCTGATACAGAAGGCAAACCTTTGTTTGATACGCAGACTAGCCTCCCAATCAGCCCGGAAGTTCGCACTCATATAAAGCAGGAGAATGCCGACGTTTCATGTTGCAATTTCGAGGTTAGTTTTGGGATACTGATTTCTTTTACAATCACTCTGTATTGTGACTAACAACGATTAATATATTATTATAATATCTTGCTTTTTTATAAACTCCGTAGAGACACAATGATATTAAACGTTGATTTAAAAAATAACTCGATTATACATTTTGACAGCTACGATACATTTGTGATTTAGGTTAGGGCAGGTTATCTTCTAATTCATTTTGACTATAATTAGTCATTCAAGTGAAAGTGGTTTTACTGTGTTAACCATAAAGTTTCTTTCAGTATCTTTTAGCGGAACTCTCTAATATAAAACCTGAGACGGATGATCAACTATCCGTCATCAAGCGCGAGATTATTGAAGATGTAATAAACCCATTATGTGATGTTGAAGATCCTCAACCGGGTTCAGATTACAGGCCAATACATCTGGTTTGTTCAATTGTATAATGTGTTATTTTTCTTCCCTTGGTGCAGTCTTATATCGAAGATTGGAATTAGCAATACATGTTTTAAACTTTGAGCCGTTTCACACGCGACACCATTGTCTCGAGACGCTGCATGAATGGGCGCGATTAGACGGAGAAACAAGTATGTCACGCTCTTATATATTATGTAGAGAAACGATCATGCGGTGCCCAATCCGTTGACATCTTCCTAATTGATGAGGGTGACGTGTTTAGATTTATTAAAAAAAAAAAGGAATACCCGCTCTTAGGGATCGCATATCTCCCAAGATTTTTTAAAGGGCTGTATTGACTTTGTCAAGGGCCACTTTCATATATTATATTTTACCTGACAATAGAGCCGGGTATCTTTCCGGAAGCATGGAAGATGTCGAAGGTTACTCCAATTCATAAGAGTGGTACGGAGTTATCAGTGGAAAACTATAGGCCGGTAGCCATTCTCTATGCACCAGCAAAAGTTCTTGAGATAATCATGCACAGCATGATTTTTCCGAGGATTGAGTCATTTCATTGCCGACTCAAGTATTAATCTATAGATGGCGCTGGTCATTTATAATGAATGAGCAGCATGGATTTGGAGCTGGCCGTTAAACGATTTCTCGCGTTATTCGGGAGAATTTTAAGAATCGTCAGCAATACGTATCGTACACCCTCTATCAGTCACAGACATGACATTTAAAACATTTTCTGGTGTGCCTCAGGGCTCAAACTTGGGGCCATTGCTGTTCACGTTTTTTTATAAATGACAGCATTGGTAATTAAAAATACTATGTTTATGTTGTTTGCTGATGACTTGAAACTCTTCATGAAAGTTGTAATGCAATGATTTACTGCTGACAGTACATATTACCGAGGCCATAAAAAGAAAATCCACGTGTACTCACGTATTATTGTGCAAGTTGCAAGATTGCTAGCATGAATCAAAAAAGTTCGCTTCTGAATTTTCACGTGACAGATGGGATTTGTTCAATATCCGCACAACAACCTACACCGCGCAGTCTCATTTTGAGGTTAACCGATTTTCACGACCTGTCAAAAAGTACCTACCTTAAAATGACAACATGGCGTCTCTCTTACTATTTACGACAGTCAGCAATCTTACGTGTGAACAGTAACTGTTATTATCGCTAAATAAAAGCACAATAGATCTGTACATTTTCAATGTTTCCCATTAGTTCTTGGTCGTTCCCTCATGGTAAAGGATGGTGACCACCTTGGAATGTTATCATCTTTTAAGCGATCAAGAATTCCCACTCCTCTCAATCTTCTGCTTCTATCAGGACAGAGTGAAGGCTGCTTTCAGTCAGCTCTTTTACTTGGTCGCTCTTCCTCTGCTTCATCTGCCTTGGAGGCTACCCAAAACTACCAGTCTCTCCAGAGAATCAGCTCCGCGCCGAACAATATGTCAAAAAACTGTAGAATTCATCTCGGACATATTGTCGAGAGACGTTCCTTTATAAAATATTAACATTTTTATGGAATTTTATATAATATATTGAACATACATCATTTTGAAAACATTTTTGAGAAAATATGTAACAAACGGAAGAGATCTTTTTTTGGAAAAAAGTAAAGTTATTAATTAATTATTTCTTTTATTCAAACGAATAATTCACAAGATTTAAGAATATATCATTCTGATTATTGAACATTATATAATTTAGTTAAACACTAACTGAAAGAGTATATCACAACCAATAGAAAAAACTTTTTTGAAAAAAGTAAGCCAACTGGTCGGGAATCGAACCCGGCATCTCCAACGGGTAAACGCCCCAAACTCGTCGCATTCAGCCATTATGCTACGGAAGACATACTAATGACGACAAATATTTAAGCTATTGGTTATTAAATACCTACCACTCAGCGCTCTTCGAAATCATGCTACTTCGGCAATCGATTTTTGTTTATTAAAACAAAGTAGGTAGCTATTTTACTATTACGAAGATTACTAACCGACGTCTAGGAATTTCTCCAATATTTTTTAAGCAACTTCTTGTACTTGCTAATAATTTTTAATTAATTATTTCTTTTATTCAAACGAATAATTCACAAGATTTAAGAATATATCATTCTGATTATTGAACATTATATAATTTAGAAAAACACTAACTGTGATATACTCTCTCAGTTAGTGTTTCTCTAAATTTTATAATGTTAAAATAATTAAGTCATTGGACGCTAAAGACGCACCTGGTTCGTAATAATCAGGCGGCCTATCGATATTAATTAACGTGCATTTTAAATTACCTTTAAATTTAAATTTAAAAAACCTACTTTTATTTAAAATACAAAAGCCGATTGGCAATAGAACTTCAATTTGGAAAGCTCTTATTATTAACCGCGATATTATGGCTTAGTTTAGGCAGGGTTAAATGGAATTTTAAATATTAATTTAATGAAAACAAATAAGTATGCCTGATAATGTTTAGTGTGCACTATTTATGTCGCATCTTAACAGCCTACTTTCACCTAGATAATAACGTTAATATGCTATATTAATAATATGTACTTATTGACAACATGTTATATGAAACGTTGTTTATTTCAGTTCGCTGTGACGGGTGTCGCTGGTCTCAAAGCTGAGACTGACATAAAGCGCGAATTCACTGAAGATAAAATGCCACCATTTTCTGATGAAAATCCTCAACCCGGATGTTCACAATCAGATTACACACCAGGACATGGGGTATATTCAATTTTATATATTGTAACATTTGCTTCTCTATTCGCCGATTTTTATCGAAGGTTGACGTTTAAAATCTCGATAAATCTCCGTACCATTCCTAGCCACTCGTATTGAAAAAAGTAATTAAAGTAATCAATACCTACCTACTTTGATTTAAAATACAAAGGCCGATTGCCTATGGTAACTCAATTTGGAAAGCGCTCCAGAGAGTATTATAAGAGCCATTAGTTATAGTCTCAACTTCTTAATTATTATGTTGGTTAATTAATACAGGGGAATTATTGAGTTTTGAAGAAAACGCTTTTTAAGGCCATATTAACTGATTGTATTGCTGCAGGTATGTATTCATTAAATAATTAGGAGAACATAAATTATCACTTAAATAGTAGAAGTAATCAATATACATATTAAATATTATATCGATGCCCAATCACATTTTTTTTATAATTTTCAAATAATGTCTTTATTGTTTTTTTTAGTAAAGTTGTTATAAAACGCAAACTGTGAATATCATTTTACTTATAAATATATATCTACTTATCATAAAATTGTACTGCTTTTCATCACTTGTAAATATCGGGTCAAATTAAAAACATTAATTTCTCGTGCTTGTCTTTGTAAAGGATTTTTGTCATACCGCGATAGAGATGAGGTTTTCATTGTAAACTGAAAATATACTATTGTAACGTGTAAAACACACCTTTCACACAAAGACACAGCGCTTACACACCTACTATATGCGCACGAAAGTACGTGTGCTTCTGCGCAGGTCCGTTTTTAAGGTGTTTAGCAACACGACTTGCTGTTTTGCTCAGATCATTATTTAAATATCAGATGTGCTCAACCGGTAAACTTTATTAATTCGAAAAATATTTATCCAATAACATTTAATATGTGTAAATTATATAAACCGAGTCATTCCTTCTCGAGAGTGTCGCTCTTTGGTTAACTGCCGTCCCTATGCGACGCTTAGTATGCGTGACCTCACGAATTCAGAAGTATGATATATAAAAATATTGTTTAAACTGTTGATCGAAGTCGCTTGATGAAATTTGAATATAAATTCCCTCCCGCACTTTCAGGTATAGATCCACGTCCCCAATATATTCTGTAACACTGCATACAACATTTATAATCGTAGCCAAGATAAGTGGGTTCTAGTTAATATTAAAATATTGTTTATACTATTGATCTAAGTTGCTTGATGAAATTTTAATATACATTCTATCAATTTGAACATTTTTTGTGACATCGGTTACGCCTTTCGGCATTTTCCGACACTATGCATACTCCCAAATGACACACTAACACAGAAATTACTGGCTTATAATGTTTTTTTTATCGAACAGGGTGCAAAACTGCCTCATAGGATGTACGTTAATCTGGTGTTTTTATAATAAGCAACAAAGTAGGTTTGAAAATAAATGTAACAAAGACGAAAGTCATGTTCAACTGCTTTGCAGGCCAAAAAGAGATCCTCATCAATGGCACTCAGCTCGAACAGGTGAAAAGCTACATCTATCTGGGACAACAAGTATCTATAGATGGATGTATATTTGATGGAATTGTTCGCAGGGTAAAGCTAGGCTAGAGTGCTTTTGGCCGCCTGAATAATGTCTTCAAAAGTGACCTTCCACTGTGCCTAAAGCGCAAAGTGTTCAACCAGTGTGTGCTTCCCGTGATGACATATGCGTGTGAAACATGGACCCTAAGTAAAAGAGAGATCCAGAAACTTAGAGTAGCACAACGTGGTATGGAGAGGTGCATGCTGGGCATAACGCGAAAGGACAAAAAGAGAAATGAGTGGATAAGGAAGCAGACAAGGGTTTGCGATGTAATAGAGTTTATTAAAAGCCTTAAATGGAGATGGGCTGGACACATAGCTCAAAGAAGAGACAATCGTTGGACAAATCTAGTCATCCAGTGGTATCCAAGAAGTACAAAACGTCCACAAAATAGACCATGAGGCCGCTGGATCGATGAAATGATAAAGTTCTGCGGAAGTACGTGGCAACGCAATGCACAGGACCGAGAGAAGTGGAAGCAACTTGAAGAGGCCTTCATCCAGCAGTGGATAGATTCAGGCTGATGATGATGATGATGATTTTATCAATATATGTGAGAAATAAACAGTACACACAGTTGCCGAGTAGAACTATTTTATTCCCATCAATCTGGAATTTCGCATTCGGAACTATAATAGATTTAAACATACTACCAAGAGTTGTACCACAATATTGTGTCATAGTCTGTTTTGTGCATTTGCCTTTCGATGTTACATTCAGGTGCTTTTTATGGTGTCTGTATTTAAAATCTATGTTGGAACTATTACCATTTCTTATTGTCATTTTCACTCACACTTAACTTATAATGTCTGAAGATGCTGTAAGGCAAAAGTGTAAAAAAATAACTCAAATGGAACAGTTTAAAATCTAATTTATATTGATAATAAGATCGATTATTTTGGTTTTTCTAGGTTTCTACTAAAGGCTTTTTTACAAAGCATCACGATATAGACAGGTGTCAACAATCCTCACCCGATGGAATCCAAGATAGAATGATGCAGTATTCTGAAATGACAATAGATGAATAGACAATAGAGACAATAGAAGAAACATTAAAGGAGAAATCTCAGAACGAGAGACTCCGAAGGAACTTCGACTTATTCTGAGAAGAGTAGTTCATTTCTCACGTAATTTGATTTGCAGCATTTGTAACGCAGTTTTTGGATCCGGAAGTGCTCTAAAAAGTCACAAAATAGTTCACATGGGCGTTATTGGTAGTCGAAGTCAAGAAAATATTATCTCGCAACTAAATCATCTCAAAACACGTAAAATGACACGCACAGGTGAAAAACCTCATAAATGCAAGATGTGCACATATAGATGCTCGCAACTTAGTACTCTTAAAAACCATGAAATGACACACACAGGTGAAAAACCTCATAAATGCAAGTTATGCAAATATAGATGCTCGCAACTTAGTAATCTTAAAATCCATAAAATGACACACACAGGTGTAAAACCTCATAAATGCAAGGTGTGCACATATAGATGCTCGCAACTTAGTAGTCTTAAAAACCATGAAATGACGCACACAGGTGAAAAACCTCATATATGCAAGGTATGCCCATATAGATGCTCGCGACTTAGTAGTCTTAAAAGCCATGAAATGACACACACAGGTGAAAAACCTCATAAATGCAAGTTATGCACATATAGATGCTCGCAACTTAGTAATCTTAAAATCCATGAAATGACGCACACAGGTGAAACACCTCATATATGCAAAAATTGCCCATATAGATGCTCGCGACTTAGTAGTCTTCAAAAACATGAAATGACACACACAGGCGAAAAACTTCATAATTGCAAGGAATGCACATATAGGTGCTCGCGACTTAGTGCTCTTAAAAGACATGAAATGACACACCGGTGGAAAACCTCAAAAACCTCATAAATGCAAGGTTTGTTCATATATATGCTCGCAACGTAGTCATCTTAAAGAACATGAAATGACACACACAGGTGAAAAACGTCATAAATGCAAGGTATGCTCATAAAGATGCTCGCATCTTTGTGATCTTAAAAAGCATGAAATGACACACACAGGTGAAAAACCTCATAAATGCAAGGTCTACTCTTATAGATGCGCGCAACTTATTAATCTTAAAAAACATGAAATGACACACACAAGTGAAAAACCTCATATATGCAAAGTTTGCCCATATAGATGCTCGCGACTTAGTAGTCTTCAAAAACATGAAATGACACACACAGGCGAAAAACTTCATAATTGCAAGGAATGCACATATAGGTGCTCGCGACTTAGTGCTCTTAAAATACATGAAATGACACACCGGTGGAAAACCTCATAAATGCAAGGTTTGTTCATATATATGCTCGCAACGTAGTCATCTTAAAGAACATGAAATGACACACACAGGTGAAAAACGTCATAAATGCAAGGTATGCTCATAAAGATGCTCGCATCTTTGTGATCTTAAAAAACATGAAATGACACACACAGGTGAAAAACGTCATAAATGCAAGGTCTACTCTTATAGATGCGCGCAACTTATTAATCTGAAAAAACATGAAATGACACACACAAGTGAAAAACCTCATATATGCAAGGTATGCTCATATAGATGCTCGCAACTTAGTAGTTTTAAAAGACATGAAATGACACACAGGTGAAAAACCATATGAATACACTGTATGTCCATATAGATGCTCACGACGTAATGCACTATTTTTATCGACCATTTCCGATCCTAATAAGAACATATAGGCCTCCATAGAGTGGAGGTTGTTTTAACAGATTTAGTTTTTACGAGAAACGGTGTCCAGCCAGGATTGGAACCTGTGCCCACGACGCTTTCGGTTGACGCTTTTGCCTCGACCATCGTATAAAATGATAAATATATTATTATATTCACAATACGGATGTCCTACGCTTAAATAAATGACAATATTCATATTGTGAATACCCTTATAAATGTTGGTTAGGAGTGATTATATGCTATCTTGTCAAGCGACCCTAGGCGTACGGCATATTGTATGTTAAGAGTATTTGCAAGAAGTTATTGTTTTGTCGGACGGTGCCTCGAACGACTACCTTTATAATGCGATCTGATATAAACCTACTGATTGTGCCGCCTTTGTATGAAGTTACCTCTGACTATATTTTATTGATAGTAAAATCAACGTTGTTTTTCTTGTTGTGACATTGTAAATTGTATTGAAATTTCCTACCGGAATAAATTGAAACTACGTGTTGGTTCCTGCTAAAACTATCAAACATCTGGAGAATAGAAAAATTTAGGTCCATTTACCTGGATCACCCAATGTTAAAACTCCATTTTTTTTTGGGTGCGTTTGTTTGTGCATCGTTAGTGCACGTTTGTGCACGTTTTTTTTTCGTTTGTGCACCTATAATAACCGAAAAATTCCAATTTCAAATTGGGTGTTCCAGCTAAACGTTGGGTCACCCAATGTTGAAATTTCAACTTTTTTTTAGTGCATTCGTTTGTGCATCGTTAGTGCACGTTTGTGCACGCGTTTATTTCGTTTGTGCACGCACATTAAGGGGGTTATTCGCATTTCAATTTGGGTGACCCAGCTAAATGCTGGATACTTGTGTCACTAAACTTATATTTTTTTCAAAAATTAAATTGTAAGCACTAGTGCGTTGGTAGTAAACGTTAGTGCACGATTTTTTTTTGCCTTTTCACCTGTATTCAGCGCGCTATTTAATTTTTAAGTTTGTATGCAAAACCTGACTGCGTGGGTTTAAAAATATTTTTTGTAGTGAAATCTCTTGTCGCATAGCTAATGCGCAATTATGCATACTTTTTTTATTTTTTTCTCATTTAGTGCGTGAGTTATTCGATATGAAATATTTGATGAACGTTAAGTAGAACCATCCAACAAACTTTTTTAATTTTTTATTAGGTCATCAATTTGCCTATTATTGGCTTACGTTTGTGCATGTACTTTTTTCGATTTCGAGATTATACGAGGGTGGGTCAATAAGTCCTTAGAAAAGCCGACAGGTGGCGCGACTAGTACTGTAAGCGGTTTGTTTTCATGCAGCGGCACTACCGATTCAGTATGCTGCGAAGTTTCAATCAGATTGGTCGGGTTGTTGTGTGTACATTCTCGTACATTTAAAAAAAAAATTTGCTTGTTTACAAAAAATAGAGAAAATTGAGTTTAGAGCTGTTATTAAACATTTTAATATAAAAGGGTTAACAGCAAAGGAAATAAAAAATGAGTTGGATTTAGTTCACGGCATATCTGCTCCTTCACTTGCAACTATTTATAACTGGTTAAATGAATTTAAACGTGGTCGTACATCAACAAAGGATGAACCACGCTCAGGACGTCCTGTAGAGGTGACTACACCAGAAATGATCAATAAAATCCACGATATGGTGTTAAGTGACCGAAGATTAAAGTTGAGTGAGATAATTGAGGTTACAGGGATCTCAAAAGGTAGCGACATTTCTATTTTACATGACAAATTGGGCATGAAAAATATTTCTGCAAGATGGGTGCCGCGTTTGCTCACAGTCGACAATAAACGCAATAGGGTGGTGGCCTCTAAAGCCCTGTTGTCGTTCATGCAACGCAATCCGGATGATTTTTTTCGTCGCTTTGTGACTGTAGATAAAACATGGATACACCACTATACTCCCGAGACGAAAGAACAGTCAAAGCAGTGGATTGCGAAGGCAAACCATGTCCAAAGAAGGCGAAAACCGTAAAATCAGCTGGTAAGGTTATAGCTACTGTATTTTGGGATGCACGTGAAATTATTTTCGTTGACTATTTGGAAAAAAAAAAAACAATAACAGGGGATTATTATGCATCTTTATTGGACCAGCTAAAAAACAAAATTGAAGAAAAACGGCCTCATTTAAACAGGAAAAAAATCCTCTTTCATCAGGACAATGCCCGTGTTCACACATGTTTACGATCAATGGCTAAAATTGAAGAATTGAAGTTCGAATTGGTCGACCACCCACCGTATTCGCCAGATTTAGCCCCCAGTGACTTTTTCCTTTTCCCAAACTTAAAAAAATGGCTAAGTGGACAACGTTTTTTTTCAAATGAAGAAGTCATCGATCGGACAAATGCTTATTTTGAGGACCTTCCGAAAACTTATTTTTCTGACGGTTTAAAAAAAATTGAGAAACGTCTAACCAAGTGTATTGAGCTCCAAGGAGATTATGTTAAGAAATAAAAAAAAATACAAAAATAAAAACTGTTTTAATGCTTTTTTCTAAGGAATTATTGACCCACCCACGTATCTTGAGAGATATTATTTTTTAAAATTTAGTGACTTGATACTTGAACCAATAAATTTACCTTAAAATTGTTTTGTTAGGTGCATACGATTACATATATTTTTTTTAACTTTTAACATGATTTTTCAATTTTTTATCTCTTATATTAGGCTATAAATTTGATTTTGAATGGCCGTTAAGTTTTAACATCAAACATTTTTTTTCCACATTTTTTAAATGCACACCTTTGAGTAATTTAATTACATGATTTTTCATGTATTTTGTATTGTTTTTCCATGTAAATTACGCGAAAAATTCCAATTTTTCCATTTTACTATATACCCCGTCAAAATATCCCGAACAAAAACAACCGCATCCGTTTGGAAGATCCAGTCAAAAGAATCTCGCAAAATAGCCAAAACGGTGTATGCTCTCTAAATATTTCGGTTTATAATAGATTACTTAAAAATAAATATTTTGTATACACAAAAGTGTCAAAATTTAAAAAAAATCATTATTAAACTTAAAATTTGTCTTTTTATTTATGATTGTGAATGGATGAATGTTAGTTTCATAAGCAAAAACGCAGTAAATAATAATTATACTTACCTACTGTTTTTAACTTATGATCCGTAATAAAAAATAAATAAGTTATAATAGAATAATTAGGTTGGTATGCATATTTTTGAAAAATGCAATGTATTTTTATGCAACGATATTTTCTTCAAAAGATAATATTGGAATGACATTTCGTCAACTAAATGCGCGGAACTTGTAAATCCGTTTCACAGAAGGAAGAAAAAACTGTTTTAAAATAAAACGGACTGGTTTAGGAAATTTGAACACTTTTAGTATTTCAATGTTATAAATGAGTAAATCTGGTCATTTTTACAAAATATTTATTAACATAGAATATAGAGGAGTTACATGTTTGCTTTTGTTTTTTTGAGATTTGAGCTGGGAGTTACAATGTTTGAATTAAAATAAACAGCACCAAGTTTTACAGTATCTATTGCTTGTCTACATTATGTTGGAAAATTCAATAAAATCGCATAGCCTCCCCAAACCAAAGCGAATATTCGCGGCGAATATTCGCAGCGAATTATTCGCCAATAAAGCTCGTATTGGCTTACGGGGCAGAGCACGCTTGCGCGACCGCCTTGCGTCTTGAGTGCGAGTTTGCAGCGAATATTCGCTGCGATTTTCGGGAACTCTGTCGACAGCGAATTTATTCGCGGCGGACAATTTCGCCAAGGGAATTAGTAAAATCAAAATGGCGAAGACATTGAGCAGCTGATCGAGTTGGTCCGGAAATATCCAATCCTTTATGATTTCTCTGACAGTGACTACAAAACATAAGAAAGAAAGATAAGATATGGGATGAAATTGGCAGGGAAATTGTTGAAAATGGTATGAAGGTCGTCATAATAATATTATGTAGGTATCTTTGTCTAACCAAAGTATGTAAAGTTTTTTGACAGGATGAATACGCTATTATAAATAAATAACTTTAATCTAAGGTCCCGATATTTAAAAAATACATATTATTAATTTGCGTCATGCACAGCCTTTAATAACAGAAACTTTATAACTTTGATTGTTAGTGCACTGACAGTTCTAACTTATTGCGATCGTTTGACGTTTTGGTTTCGACTTTCGAGCAGTCATATCAATAATGTTATAATTAGGTATCAGTTACAATACTTCAATCATATTCGGTATCGGTCACGTAAATACCCATTTTATATTCGTTGATAATATTTTTTTAGGTTAGATAGGTAGTCTTTAAGATTATTTTTTTGCATCTAACATTATGCAGCATAGCATTTCTATTGTAGCTAAAGATATAATATACATATAGGTAGATAAGTAGGTACTCCATGTCGTCATTGTGGTATTTTGTAAGGTTTTAGACCAAAAACCTTACATACTACTTACTATCAGGTTATTTACAGTAGGACATACCTAGGTTGTGTTTGTTTTTTGATCTCAAGAGACCTCAATCACAAAAACGATATTATGTACCTATATACCTACTAGGTATATATTTCCTACGTATGTATAGGTACGAAAGTGGGTCAATAATTCCTTAGAAAAAAGCATTAAAACAGTTTTTATTTTTGTATTTTCTTTCTTTCTTTCTTTAACATAATCTCCTTGGAGCTCAATACACTTGGTTAGACGTTTCTCAATTTTTTTAAACCGTCAGAAAAATAAGTTTTCGGAAGGTCCTCAAAATAAGCATTTGTCCGATCGATGACTTCTTCATTTGAAAAAAAACGTTGTCCACTTAGCCATTTTTTTAAGTTTGGGAAAAGGAAAAAGTCACTGGGGGCTAAATCTGGCGAATACGGTGGGTGGTCGACCAATTCGAACTTCAATTCTTCAATTTTAGCCATTGATCGTAAACATGTGTGAACACGGGCATTGTCCTGATGAAAGAGGATTTTTTTCCTGTTTAAATGAGGCCGTTTTTCTTCAATTTTGTTTTTAGCTGGTCCAATAAAGATGCATAATAATCCCCTGTTATTGTTTTTCCTTTTTCCAAATAGTCAACGAAAATAATTTCACGTGCATCCCAAAATACAGTATCCATAACCTTACCAGGTGATTTTACGGTTTTCGCCTTCTTTGGACATGGTTTGCCTTCGCAATCCACTGCTTTGACTGTTCTTTCGTCTCGGGAGTATAGTGGTGTATCCATGTTTCATCTACAGTCACAAAGCGACGAAAAAATTCATCCGGATTGCGTTGCATGAGCGACAACAGGGCTTTAGAGGCCACCACCCTACTGCGTTTATTGTCAACTGTGAGCAAACGCGGCACCCATCTTGCAGAAATATTTTTCATGCCCAATTTGTCATGTAAAATAGAAATGACGCTACTTTTTGAGATCCCTGTAACCTCAATTATCTCACTCAACTTTAATCTTCGGTCACTTAACACCATATCGTGGATTTTATTGATCATTTCTGGTGTAGTCACCTCTACAGGACGTCCTGAGCGTGGTTCATCCTTTGTTGATGTACGACCACGTTTAAATTCATTTAACCAGTTATAAATAGTTGCAAGTGAAGGAGCAGATATGCCGTGAACTAAATCCAACTCATTTTTTATTTCCTTTGCTGTTAACCCTTTTATATTAAAATGTTTAATAACAGCTCTAAACTCAATTTTCTCCATTTTCCATTTTTCCATTTTCCACAAGCAAATTTTTTTTTAAATGTACGAGAAACACACAACAACCCGACCAATCTGATTGAAACTTCGCAGCATACTGAATCGGTAGTGCCGCTGCATGAAAACAAACCGCTTACAGTACTAGTCGCGCCACCTGTCGGCTTTTCTAAGGACTTATTGACCCACCCTCGTATATTGAGCTAATTAACTGGTTTTGCCCAGCGCCGACCGCGAACCAAGATAATATCTACATGTTCCATGTACCTACCTAACATAACCAATGTTTTCTGTTTCACATTAATTTGTATACCTACAAACATTTTAAACTTAATTGAGATGTTCTTAAACTTCTGTTCATGTAATATTATGTAGGTAGGTATATCTTGGTCTGCATTAGGCAATAAGATTAATAATTTTATGTGCATGTAAATATAAAGGTCAGGTACCTCCTCTAAGTACATAATATTATATTATCATCATGGATACCTACCTGAATGATGTTGTAGATATACTAATGCTTTGTGATGAATTTAATTTTAGCAAAGATTTTCAACCTTTCAACGTAGGTACAAAGCACCAGAAGAAATTAAAAATGAAACCCCCGGCATTAACAGGAATAAAATAATATTTCATCATCAACATTAGTCGGGGTCATTCCACTGCTAGATGAAAGCCTCTTCTAGCTCCTTCCACTATTTTCGGTCTCTAGTTCTTCGCTGCTACATACTTTTATTGTACTTCACGTGAACAAAGAGATCAACTAAGTGAAGTGTCAATCAACAAAAGTGGCATTTGTGCACAATGTTAATGAATTTTCCAAAACATTAAGTGTGATAATATAATATACAAGGATGAATAAGGCGTGGGCGAGGGCCAAGGTCCATTTTATGATTCCTCTATTGATGTACCTATTTTTATTAAGAAAAATGTTTGCCGTAGAATGGGGTGAATACTGAATAGACCATTTTTAAAATTTCTATTTTTCTGCTACACATTATTCGGACTAACATGAATGACTTAAAACCTGTTTCTATGGACATAATCATACTCCAAAATATTTTTCAACTACCATTTATTATCAAACAGCCAATTTTGTGTGATGTCTCTTTCTATCCAGCGTTGGGGTGATTATAGACATGGCGGGTGGATAGAATCGAATAATGGTAATTTCTTAATGTTAAAAATGTAATTAAGTACCTACTGTACATTACAAATTTATGTAGGTACCTACATTTAAGTATGTAAATCAAAATCAAAAATATAAATTTAAATGTTATACAACACAGTACCTATCATGTAAGTATTTAAAAAAATATATACTTACATAAACATCTATTTATCCAAGAATTATTTGATACTTGAATCTGTATTTTATATACCATATTCGATGGATGTATGAGGTGTATTTTGTAAAATATTTGGTACGTATTTATTATTTAATTAAGCGTATTTAATTTGCTACGTGACCTGTAGCTCTTTTATAATCACAAATTATTGTTGAATGTTCCGAAAATGAGTTTATGTGCCGAAACAGCTGTCAAGGTAAATGACTCAGTTAAAGTAGAATTAACAAAATAACTATATTTCAAAACCATTATAATCCATCTACCATGTAAACACCATTTCAAGTAATAAAGAAATAAAAAGTCACCTAATTAAATAATATTGTACTAGAAAAAATATACTATCTATATTCCCACTTAATTTTCATTTAAAGTTGTAAAACGCCCGGTTACTAAATAGAGGAAGGACAGAGTCTTCTGGCACGACCGAATCACATTGGAACGGTGTTATTGTCATTTGAAAGTAACAATACTGACACCTAAATGAATCGCCTGCACTGCCAGAATCATCTGAACCCTGTCTACCTATCTATATACAATTTATTGTTATTTTTTTTCATATTTGTCCATTTTATTACAATATCGTGTTACTTTTAAAGCTCATTGTAATTCTAATAATTACTTATATAAATATTTTTCTTGTATTCTGTGCAAAAATGATTATTAAAACTTTCTTAACCTAAACCAAGTATTTTTTATTGAATGATCCTGCAAAAATATTCAAGTACAGTTAAGTGACATATTTTGTTTTGGTGTAGGTATAAGCCATAAATAAATATACATAAATTATATTTAATATATACATGTATACTGTATGTATAGCCACGGTTGGTCTTGCATTTGTTGCTGTAGCTATGCGATCTGGTGTGGTCCATTATCCAAAAACACTCAATCACATCCCTGGTCAAACAGCGGGCAGCCGTGTAGTGAGTCTGGCTGGCCTATGGTGGCACTAGAATGATTTCAATATACACAGTATGTTAATTTGAATATGTTTTCGACTGAAAGTTGTAAAAATATTAGAAATCAGGATTTAAATAATTAAAAAACTGTTTCATTAAATATCATATTCATACCTATGCAAAATTTTGATTCTTTTGAAGTACCTATACAAAATACGGATGAATATAAACCAAACAAAAATATTTGTTACTGGTACTGCCATAGTAAAGTAAAGTTTAACATACTTCCCTAATAAAACAAAATTCCCAATTCTTGTCGTTCTGTAGATGTTTCATTTCAGTTTTTACCAACGATCCACTAAATATGAATTGGTCACAAACACTCAAAGGAAATCTGGCACTCACTGCCAGAATGTCCATGTCAGACATGTCAGATACCTGCATAAAAATAAATGTCATGTTATGATATTATACGTAATGAATATGAATGTATCAGAAACAACATAGATTTTATTACGAATTTCACATTTACAGAAAATTTTCTGCGCTCATTTTTGAAAGTCTGACGGGTATATTCGCACATGGGTGCAGTTAATGCACCCAATGATTTTTGGGAAACCTGCCCTTTCTTGAAGTCTGAAATTAAAAAATATTTTAACCGACACAAAATAATATTCCCGTTAAATTTTTATTGAGTAGGTAATTTACTTGTTGTGTCTATGCGCAGTTACTCTAGTTACATGACATGTACATTGTAATATTGTATAAATTGATCAGAGGGTATCAACACAACACTAAAGACTGTCAGCGCTGTATGGCGACTGTATGTAAGTATTACTAAGCACTGCTATTATAGCATCGGACACGTTTCCTATGCATCTGCTTACTGATGCCTGGCTCATTGCGCAGAAGACTTGGCCTACCCGTTTTTGGTACGCTCCCTCTGCGTAGAAACGCAAAATAGTCAAAACCTACAATTCAAATAACGGAGACATGTTATTTCAATAGCATATTACCTTCAAATCCTGTTAACCCTTCATGGTAAATGCTTATTTATAATATGTGCAGTTATGAAACTGAGTAAATCTATCTTACCTATGAGCCATGGCAATCTTGCCCTGTTATAAAGTAAGGTTATATTAAATGTCGATGTAATTTGTCGCACGCCATCTCATTATATCTTCAGCGTGTAATAAGCATTCAGAAGACGTGTACATTTAGTCAACACACAACTGTCACTTTGACATTCGTATATGTATTTAGTCTATGGCTGCATCCAATGCTGCCACCTTGTTTCAGATAATTAAAATACACTTTACGCAAAGTGGGTAAAAGTTGTAGCAATTCTTAAAGCGCTATAGTGTACGTGTATTTTTTATATTTAATTCATAAAAATTATAGAATAATTGGCGTAAAATATTAATAATATTTACAATTTTAAATCTGGCGCGTAAATAAAATTATTTAGTCTATGGCTGCGTCGCTGACGCTTTGGTGTGGGGCCAAACGCGAAATTCGCATCAAATCCAAGCGGTAGCGACAGCGATAGCGAGGGCGTTGCGAATTCGCTGCGAATATTCGCTTTGGTTTGGGGAGGCTTTACTATCAATGATATCCTCCGCTTGTATTTTTTAGAATCTTTCAATATGGGTGAGCTCCATGTAAAAGTTGTGATATTCTTCTGGAATAAAATTACTCTTATGCCAGCGCTCCATTGGCGAGCCAAAAGTCCGAGGACAATAAGTCTTCAGATTTTTCTACATTCTGCTACTGGCTAACAGACGTTCAACGAAACGAGGTATATTATTAATTTGACGAGTAAAACCGTCGACTTTGACAGCATAGATAATATACGTAAATTTGACAGTTAAAGCCTCCCCCAAACCAAAGCGAATATTCGCAGCGAATTCGCAACGCCCTCGCTGTCGCTGTCGCTACCGCTTGGATTTGATGCGAATTTCGCGCTTGGCCCCACACCAAAGCGTCAGCGACGCAGCCATAGACTAAATAATTTTATTTACGCGCCAGATTTAAAAATTGTAAATAATATTAATATTTTACGACAATTATTCTATAATTTTTATGAATTAAATATGAAAAATACACGTACACTATAGCGCTTTCAGAATTGCTACAACTTTTACCCACTTCGCGTAAAGTGTATTTTAATTATCTGAAAACAAGATGTCAGCATTGGATGCAGCCATAGACTAAATACTAATGTCAAAGTGACAAGTCTTGACAAACAAACAAAATGTATTCATCATCGGATGACGAAGAAGCGTTTTTGTTACTATGCTTGGAAGAGGATGATAATGCCAGGTTTGACTATTCACACCATTACGTGTTTTATTTATTTTCATCCAATTCATAAACTATTTTCGACTAATTTACCTTCTTTCTAATTTCTTCTCAGGGAAAAAAGAAAATGGGTTCACGATATCAATGTAGAGAGAAGAAGGTATGGAGAATACCACACTCTGATGCCTCAATTGCGCAAAGACGAAAAGCGGTTCTACATTTATTTTCGAATGAACTTCGAATGTTTTGATGACATATTGAACGCCATCACGCATGATATTCGAAAATGTGATACCAACTATCGAGAAGCCATCTCGCCTGAAGAACGGCTAAGCATTGCATTGAGGTAAAAAAAGATGATGTATAATGATATAATTAAGTTTTATTATCAACATGTCTAAATAGAATCACAAAGATTATGGGGAATATATATTCGCATAATTCAATAGACTGTTTTCACAAAGCACTGACATTTAAAAAGATGTTTATCACATCGGAAATGGATGATATTCACAAATCAACTACAACTGTCAAATGATCGATTTGCAAAATACATAATTTATATTCATTGCCCAATTCTATATTGTCAGTGAGCTATTAAAATTTCATCGATTTAGTGTGATGTTGACATTAGCGTGTACCTATTCATCAGTAGTAATATCGTCTTATTTCCCATGAGTATACCTGACAAGTATGCTCTTTTTCTTTGATCTCCACAGCCTACCTCTTTCCAAAAGTCACCCTTTGCCAGTACCGTCTATACCTACTCACTGTACTACTTTACCAGTTGGCATTGCATTTTAGCAAATTACAATATTTAATCAATAAAAATTATAGTGTGTTTTAGGTGTATGGATGGGGAGATATGTAATAAAATATCTTGAAAATTTATAATAAATTTATTCAACACAATAATTCCGGAACATAAACACAAAACTTTGGAAATAAAAATAGTAAAATGAAAAAAAAGTAATTTAAGTAAAGATTAAAAGGCAAGGAAACAGTAAATAGTAAAAACACACATACAACTTCCTGGCATAACAGATATTAAACATGCATCTATGTAAATCAATAAAATAAATCATTATAAGATCACACATTTTTCTCATCATCTCTCGGTCAAGTTATTACACATTACACGTTTTCACACATGAAAGTGAACATAGCATTTAGGTATATTATGTAATATTATGATAACATTGAAAACAAAATTTATTTATGTACTTACTTACATTATTCTTTTTAAATACATTAATACTGAATGATCGTTTTGATAATCATTATATTATATTATTGCAAATTTATGAACAGTATTACTATAAGAAATTATAAATAAATACCTACTGATCCAGATTGAAAAAGGCAGTTAGGTATATACAGCAAAGTAGAAGATACTATTCAGTATAGACGTTTAGAGAATTGGGTTTAATTACATACATAACATTAACTATGAAAAAAGATGATGGCAACTCATGCGTGTACAGTAATTCTTGACTATTACAATAAGCAATTCCATGATGAAGAACATAATATAATAGGGCACAATAATATCTGGACATATTTTTAGTTCAATAGATTTCTAAAATAAAACAATTCAAAATTAATATTTACTACAAAATCAAAAATAACGCTAGGTACATAGTAACAGATTGTAGAAAGAGTTCGGATCGAGTCGGAATTACTCTCTCATTTGTATACGTCCACATATTGTAATGAAGCCATCGTAGATGCACGATCACGATTGTGTTTCAACAATAATTATTTTGAATTAAAAAAGAAGGTGACGGCGGTGTATTTATGTTACAAATGAGGTTGGAAGTTGGAACACAACACGAATAATCAACAAAAAAATGGCGGTTGAATAAAATGTAGAATACATAGTGACATTATTGCCAGTATAATTTAGTTAACTTATATTTTACAATGAGTGATTTATGATTTTTATTTTGTGAAATCGTTTAATATATTATGTGAAAACTACTTTTCAAATGTTAGTTTTGTGAATTTTGATTATTGCAATGTGCGATTAATTCCCACCCAACAATTATTACAACATACATAGATAGGTACCTAAGGTAGAATCTCGATTATTCAGAATTCTATATGATCATCGGTTTCGTAAGAAGTTGATGCGATTTAAAAATTATATAGGTAGGTAAGTACTAGGTAATGAAAAATAGTAAAACAGATTACTTTATTAGTTTAGATCCAATCTATTAAATTAGTCTATATAATCGAGTTCAACTCTACAATCACTTTAACACACTGTTTAATCACTGCTGACCTGTTAATTAAAATTTAATTACCACATTTAAATATCATGTTAATTATATGTAATGGCCAACTTACGCAAACGCGCCAGTCGCGGTGTTAGCACCTAATGAGTTAATGTGCGAACATAAATTATGAGATGAAATTAGTGTGAAAATGCAAAAAATTCTAACATAAAAACATGGAACAGCTCTACTGCAGTGGCGAAGGGTGGAGGTGGTCTGTGATATCTGACATAAATGGTGCACACTAAACTTTGTCAGTCATATAAATATTATTTTGTTTTCATTAAACTAAGAATACAAATTACACATGGTGTGGATTAGTTTTAAGATTCAATTAATTTTGTTAAGCCCTACCTAAAGTAGACCATAATAGATATTAGATAAAAATATTCTTCCATCTATTATGAATTGATTAGGAGGGGTTTAATTGAATTTTAAAAACTGAAAAACTAAGCAGTACCATCTGCAATTTGTATTCTTAGTTAAATAAATAACAAAATAAATATGACTTTGTACTATTTATGCCAGATCTCTACCGCCTACCTGCACCCTCTGCCACGGCTCTACTATGTATCAAATTTTACTCAATTGTTAAAATGCCAGAGGCAGGATCAAGCGAAAAATTGTCAGTCTCAGCTTGCTTCTCCTGTTCTTCAAGGTGAAGATGTTCTTGTTCTATCATTAACAGCCCTATTTTTTTTTTTGTACTCAGCTGCAACTTACGGGAAAATGTTTTAATTGTTGCAGCATGAGCCAACATAATCATATCCACTGAGTCCATTTTATTACTTTTTTTCCCTTGGAGATAATGTATCATTTTTTCCAGATTTGAATTATCCTTTTTATGTTTACCGGCCGACGTCTTCGGTGTTGTGGCTGTTGCCTGGTGATCACTGATTGATGACGTTATCGATGTTCCTGCTTGTGATAAAACAATTTTTTCAATCTCCGTATCTTCGTGATACGTGGCCATCCAATCAAAACTTTGTATGTCATCAGGTTCTTCGCATATTTCTTCGCATACTTCTTCGCATACTTCTTCGCATACTTCTTCGCATACTTCTTCGCATATGTTGGATGATGTTTTGGCGAACGTCAGAAATGGTCGGAACGACAACATTTGGTCGGCCCACATCCATTTCTTCTTACATATGTTTTCTTGGCCGGTTTTTGTTTTTCTGGACCGGAGATCCTTTGCATATGTGTCCCGTAAATTTTTCCATCGTTTTTTGGCTTGTTCACCTAAACAAAAATAATTATTTTACAGATTTCTTGCGACCGGTGATACTTTCTACACAATTGGCCATAGTTTTCGAGTTGGATTTTCGACAGTGAGTGCAATCGTGACACAAGTTTGTGAAGCTATATGCAGAAAATTAGAAAGTGAATATTTACCCCAACCTACAACAGAAACTTGGAAACAATCTGCTGAAGGGTTTAAGAATTTATGGAAATTTCCTAACTGTATCGGCAGTGTAGACGGTAAGCACGTCACCATCAAGTGTCCAGGCAAAACTGGCTCCAACTACTGGTGCTATTTAAATAAATTTTCAATCGTGCTTATGGCTATCGTTGGACCAGATTATAAATTCATATGCGTCGACATTGGTGGTTTTGGCAAGAACAGCGATGGAGGAATTTTCGAGACTTCCATCATGGGAAGACGATTTGAAGCAAATAAAATGAATGTTCCGGGACCTGAAAATCTCCCTGGACAGAATCAACCTTGCGAGCACGTCTTAATCGGAGATGAAGCTTTTGGTCTGAAAACATATATAATGAGACCCTTCCCATATAGGCAATCGAGGACAGATCCTTTGAAAGAAAATTACAATTTAAAACTCTGCGGTGCAAGAAGAGTAGTTGAAAATGCCTTTGGCATATTGGCTCAGAAATGGCGAATATTTTATAGACCAATAGAAACAAAAGTATCCACCACAATTCTCATTGTGAAAACGACATGTGTTTTACATAATTTTGTGCGAACAAAAAATTGCAATGATCGGTTTTTTGAATTTTTAGAGCCACCGGAGCCTGAGCTTAGAGCTTTTACTAATTTAAACAACGATCCAAGACGTGCAGCGAGATTAGCATTTTCTACTCGAGAAAAGTTTGTAAACTATTTTAATGAATGAATACTAAAATAAATTACAGGTATAGCCAAAAAGCTCCTTAAATCTTAAGTTAAATTGAGATTAATCCTGTGCTGTTATGCTGCATTGCAGTGCCTTTAATAAAACTTACTGTCACTACATATTGAATATCATTCTCATATGGCATACCTATATCTAATAAATTCAACATAATATATCATAATATTTCAATAGGTACTCAATATGATTAATAGTTTGTGCACATAACGTCTATTTAAAACTGACAATAATTTGGAATCAATATTAAAATAGATTCATACTAAGTACCTACCAGTAAAACAATTAATTTAACAATAATTAATAGTGTCTAAAATTGTGTCTGATATAATTGTTGTAATATAATTTATGTATATTTCGTTATGGCTTACACCAAAACAAAATATGTCACATAACTATTACTTCAATATTTTTGCAGGATCATTCAATAAAAAATACTTGTGTAGGTTAATAAAGTTTTTTTAATTATTTTTGCACAGAATACAAGAAAATATTTATATAATAAGATTTATATTATAAGATATTGTAATAAAATGGACAAATATGAAAAAAAATTACAGCAGAATAAATTTTATTTATATACCTAGGTAGAATTATTAGTCTTCGTCTGCCAGAAGAATTTTCAAAAGCATCCCCATCTCATTGTGATTTGACAATTATTACTACCTTATAATTATATCATATTTTATAATTTGTCTATGTATATTTATTTTTATATACTTACATGATATATATATATATATATATTATAACTTGGTATAACATGTACATTTCTATTTTTGGCAAATATATTTCAATATTATGTAAATAGATATTTTGTTTTTTTTTACCTACCTGTTGTGTTATTTATGGTCATGACCAATTATTTATTCCGAAATAAACTAATAACCGTAGTATTTTGGATACTCCTGTTAATTACTAGAATTACTGTTATAAAAATTAAAAACAAAATGAATTCACTAATGTACACTATTTGAAAATACCTCAGAAATATATCGACCTACTAGAAAACATCTTTACTATAGATACTAAAATATGACACTGAGCAGGACTTGAACCGTTTGTGCCGAAGGTACTGACATCCGAGAAAGGTTTGGTGCAGTAATCTGTATGGGCGATGTTGAAATATGGTGGCTAAATCGCATCGTTTAACACAACTTCACTAATTATTATCCTACATACAAAACACAATTATTCCTAATATGATAAAGCTTATTTTGTGGGTACCTAACTTTTATATAATATACCTAATTTTGTTATGTTTTTGCCACCGCACTTGTAAAATGTATACATTGATTTATTAAATTCCATACTAAAATGTACGTAAATTTATAATTTTACAGTAATTACATTTTTACCACTAAGAAAGTTGTTTTGATTCTATTCATTCGCCATGTCTATATTCGCCCCAACGCTTAGGAAGAGAAATCACACAAAATTGGCTGTTTTACTGCTAATACCGTAAAGGGTAGTTGAAAAATGTTTATTTAATTATTTAAAAGACATGTTGAGTACATAACAAATTATTAATTCAAGAAGTTCACAAAACACTACCTTCCAGAGACATAGATGATAATTGTGGAGAAGAGTCACGCGTACTTCTAACGTAATTCCAAAATGATTTAGGATCTGACGTTAACTTCCCCCCAATACTATCAATGTACCTATGTCTTTGTTTTCTTCCATTTTTTGTGATGCAAGTGGTTTAGTCGTATGTTTTTAATTAAATCAAAATTGAACCATCTTGGGTAGCTGCGCGAAGAGCCCGATGATTTTTTAAAAAAAAATGACTTGTCAAATAAATTATATATACTTATATATATTGGTAAAATACCTTCACTACAGCATTGATGTCACTAATCGAGTATAAAATTTCCCAGTCAACATTCCGAAATTCATAATACATGTGCAATAGGTCGCCCTTAAAGAAGTTCCACAAATTATTATTAATATACTTCGATTCAGTGCATTCACTGTCTCCATTTCCAAAATTATGATGTTGAATACGAATATTTGTGAACTGTAAAAAATTTAATGGCAAATCTATTGAGAGCGCGGGGTGATATTCAGGTATGTAGTATGTTTATGTCCATAGAAACAGGTTTTAAGTCATTCATGTTTGTCTGAATAATGTGGACCAGGAAGATAGAAATGGAAAAACGGGTCTATCCAGTATTCACCCCATTCCACGGTAGTCGTTTTTCTTAATAAATATAGGTACATCCAGGGAACTCAGAAATAATGGGAACTGAAATGCATAACGGGTAAGACGATAGCAGGTAACCGACTAGAGTAAGGAAGAATCCGGGTTAAACTTACACTCGTGTCAAGAATACGTTGTACGTCGAATACTGAAAACGGCTCTCGGTTTATGCATTTACGCTCATTTAATGTTGGTGTATTACACACACACTATTGCACGTGGATAATGCGTGCTTCATTTTCGTAGGACACTCACACATTCAACATGCGGCGAATTGAATATAGCATATCGGTATTCTATTTATTATCTGTTCTGTGGGTATATCAACAGAGGAATCATAAAATGGGCCTTGGCCCTCACCCTTGCCTTATTCATCCTCGTATATTATGACACTTTCACTTAGCTAGTCTCTTAGTTCACGTGAAGTTCAATAGAAGTACGTAGCAGCGAAGAAGGAAGGAGCTAGCAGAGGCCTTCATCTAGCAGTGGATTGACCCCGAATAATATTATATTATGTCCAATTATAACTAATAAAACCATCCAATCCGTATTAAATTTACTTTTTCTACTGTCATGTTGATAGTTTAAGAATTCCATGCCCTGGCGAATTCACGTAAGTACTCGGGCAGAAAATTTACCTAATTCATGAATAAGGCAACAGGCTTGACTATTACATGAATTAGCCAAAATTTAGCCCATTTCATGTAATAGTCAATTTCGCACATTCGGCGTAACATACAATACAATAAAAATGCAAAGCTGTATGTTAGGCACCTGCAAAAAAATCTTAAAGATACCTACATAACCTAAAGAAAATATTCTTGAATACTATCAAATCACGATATTATTGACAAATATAAAATGACAATAGGTACTTACGTTACCGATACCGAAGAAGATGGCAGTATTGGACACAAATTGCATCAATGATATAAAATTATTGTTATATTTGAATGCTCGATACCGAAATGTTAACAATCGCAGCGCTCCATATTGAACTTTATAAGATAAATAACTGTTAGTGCACTAACAAAGCTATAACGTTATGACGCACATTAATATTAATGTGTATTTTATAAATATCGGGAAACAATAATTATTGTATTTTTTATCGTATCCATGCTGTCAAAATAAATGTAGATAGGTTAGGCAGCGACGGTAATCAAATACTTTTTTTTACATATTATGACGACATCCTTACCACTTTCACCAATTTCGATGCCAATCTCATCCCATATTTTATCTTTCTTTCGTATATTTTTATACTCCTTGTCAGACAAATCGTAAAGAATTCGATATTTCCGGACCAACTCTATCAGCTTTTCAATCGTCCGAATCGTCGCCATTTTGATTTTACTAATTCCCTTGGCGAAATTGTCCGCCGCGAATAAATTCGCTGTCGACAGAGTTCCCGAAAATCGCAGCGAATATTCGCTGCAAATTCGCACTCAAGACGCAAGGCGGTCGCGCAAGCGTGCTCTGTCCCGTAAGCCAATACGAGCTTGATTGGCGAATAATTCGCTGCGAATATTCGCCGCGAATATTCGCTTTGGTGTGGGGGAGGCTTAAATCGTGATGGCGTTAAATGATACCGACGTTTTGTGTTTTTTGGGTTATTGGGTGGCAGATAATCTAATAACGAAGCAAAGGGTACACAAATACTGGGTGAAACAATGGTTAAGGAAACGAATGACATTATCCCACACAAATTTAATATGAGAATTGCGTTTGCAACCGAGCGATTTCCGCAATTATTTGCGAATGTCGGAGGATGTATACACAGAACTGTATAATTTGGTCTCCCCATTTATTAAAAAAAAATACTATTATGAGGGAAGCTATTTCTCCTCATGATAGATTATGTGCAACCCTGCGATTTTTGACTGCCGGCGGAACGTTCACTGACTTGCATTATAGAACTGCGATTGGAAGACAAACTCTGGGCAAGATAATTCCCGAAACTTGCCAAGTCATTATTGACGTTTTGAAAGGAGAATATTTCAAGGTGTGTATTATATTATATGTCATCTAATAAAGTTGGGCAAATTTACAAATATATAATTAACAAGTAGACGTCGGTTGGTCTTATAAAGTGAACGTTTAGTGGATTGTTTTACCTATATAACTCATAGACGGCAACAGCATAAGAATGACAGACAAGATGCATTTGAGATAGGTACCTATATATATAGTCACAAATAAGGCCACCGTTGACATGCTAAATATTCAATAGACCGTTAGAATTGTGTACCTAGCCAGGACTCTCCATATAGGCTGTAAGCAAGCTACTTAATTATTCCTGTTGAATGTATTGTAATACTAGTCATATTCTTCGAAAAGCAAGCATGGAATTTGATTTCTAAATGAGGCCACATAATAATATAGGTATGCCAACATAACTCAAATACTTACCATTTGTTGTATCGCTTAAGCCTTAAGGTTTATAGGCATAAAAAACAAACAAAAAAACAAATATTTTACAAGATATTTATTCACACAAAAAACATTAATTTATTATACCGGCTTTTGTACATTTTTGCTTAATATACGATAAACTGGTTGAGTATGAACAGTAGTTGCTGCCATTATTTTGTCACTTTGTCCCATAAAGGCAACTTCATGCATCAGCTTCTCGGCCAGCAATCTTTGTCCCTGTGACATCGATCGTAGTTTCATGGCCATCATTTTGCCAAAAACATCAAATTCATCTTCAGTCTTGCTTAGTTTGTCGGTGATTAATTCTAACACTTTGTTGGCGCTATCATTCGATTTTTTTCGTTTGAACGATGGGGTTCTGGTGCTCTATTGAGATTCGACCTTGGAGTAGTCGACAACGTTGATGTTGAAGGCGAATATTCTATCTGTAAATAAAATATTGATTATTTTTTGTTGCAGTTCCCTGATACGCACGAAGAAATGGAGACGATTGCAGAAGAATTTAATAGTAAATGGCAATTTCCAAATTGCCTGGGCGCAGTTGATGGGAAACACATTGCAATCGTGCCACCTGCAGGCGCCGGCTCCCACTTTTATAATTACAAACATTTCCACAGCATTGTTTTGATGGCGATTGCAAATGCTAATTATGAATTTATTTATGTTGATGTTGGAACAAATGGACGTATTTCTGATGGAGGCGTACTGAGAAATCTATTTTTTTCAAACGTTTAGACGAAGGCAGATTAAAAATACCTGCACAAAAAAACCTACTGCTAATTCTGATGCACTGCCATTTGTTTATATTGGCGATGAAGCCTTTGCATTACGTAACGATTTCTTAAAGCCGTATTCACAAAGGCAATTAAATCACAGTAAAATAATATATAATTATCGGACATGCAGAGCCAGGCGAATTATAGAAAATGTTTTTGGCATTTTAGCTGCTAGAAGCTCCAATAAACATGAAAATTGAAAATATCAATACAGTTGAATTAGCTTGCTGTGTGCTGCACAACTTTCTTCGTCGCAAATCAACACATTCTTATACTCCTTCTCATGACCTTGATAGGGAAAATCCTGAGACAGGTTTAATAGAGCTCGGACTGAGGTTACAGGACACCTTAGCGCCTTTGGAAGCAACGACTAATCGGAACTCGACTGCCAATGCTAAGAAAGCGCGAGGAGATTTTGAAAAATATTTTAATACTACCGGGGCTGTCACATGGCAAGAAAGTATGATAAGCAATAGATAAATTAAACCAATGTAACAGTTTAGTTAAAATGTTTTACCTCAATACAATCTTCGTTGTTTAACGAGTTGGAGTAACTCTCATCAGGAGACATGTTTTCCAAATCGTCCGCCATGCTGGATATTGAGCTCGATTCTGTAAAACAAAATGTAAATTGTTAAAATACAACATAATACTCAAACTTGTTTTTTATTATCTCTCCCCTAAGTACCCATTCCTTCATACGGTTAATATTGATATGATTATTTATATTGGTATAATTGGTGTAATCCAGTATATCAGGTATTTTCAAAATGTGTTTTCCGCTGTATTCCTCATAACCAAACTGTACCATTAATTTTGATTGATGATTGACGATTTATTGATTGTCTCTGAAGGAACCTAACTCGAGCGATTTTTGATTTCATGATCATTTCTTTTATTCTTCTTTCGACCATGTCCGATCATAATATGGACCTCCACGGAGTGGAGGTTTGTATTGACAGATTTTGTTTTTACGAGAAATGGATGTCAGCCACTTGCTCAACATATTAGGTCCATACTCTGACTCATACACAAATTGAAATTCAATGTGTACTTGTCAGACCCAGGATTTGAACCTGGGACCCGACCACGACTCAATAAGCCAACGCTTAAGCCGCGCTTCCACCGCCATGATCGTACCTATATATTATTATTTCTTACCTACCTCAGCAAAGAATAAGTAATTTTATTGTGACTAGAAATGATTCATAGCTGTATGTTTTAATTGCTTAATAGTTGCTAATCTAATGCGATGTCACTTTCAGAGCTACGACAATGTCATAGTCTGCACGTGTATAATAAATAGCTTTAAAGCATTCCCTCGTACCTATATATTATTATTATTTATTACCTACCTCAGCAAAGAATAAGTAATTTTATTGTGACTAGAAATGATTCATAGCTGTATGTTTTAATTGCTTAATAGTAGCTAATCTAATGCGATGTCACTTTCAGAGCTACGACAATTTCATAATCTGCACGTGTATAATAAATAGCTTTAAAGCATTCCCACGTACCTTCCATTTGGTCGTTCAAGAACTCCAAATTTTTATAGTACCACAGTTTGGGTAGATATACTGCGTCTGTGCCGGCTCCGCTTCGATATGATGTCCTTACTTTATTTCTCTCCTTTCTGTAACCCGACCTCAATGTCTGTATTTTCTTTTTGACATCGTTGACCGTTGCCTGCGGGTCCACCTTGATTAATATTTCCAAAAGTTCCGCATACGCCAAGGACTTGGCATCACGATTCTTGTCGTCTTCCACAACGACGGGTTGTCTTTAAAACAACTAATAAAATCTTCCAAGAAACTTTTCGAATGCACTCGTAGATCTACCATTGTTGTTTTCGATGTCCGAACACTTTGAATGACAGTAAAATAATGATGGCGCTCATAGACTAATATATGGCGCTGTCGTCCGTCGGCATAGATATAAATAATGTGACGGTAAAGCGTGGTGAACGTACGAATTTCAGCGGCTCGGCGAGTAAAATATCAAACATGTTTGAAATCCAACGAGCCTGGTCTGCGGAATAAAAAGTCCGCAGACCTGGGGTGCTCCACGCGAAAAAAAAGTCCTAAGACTGTAAATCGTCTGACTTGCGTGCCAATGGAGCGCCGGCATTACACATATCTTGCAAATCTTTATACTTATAGTAACTGACAGGAAGTGAGCCATCATAAGCTTCCTTCAGATCAAATTCTCTTGAAAATCTGAAAGTGTTTCGTGCTGCACGTCATCTTAGCACAACTATAGCTTTTACAGGTTTACTTAAATCATATTTATACTCAATCGTGTCGCATTGTTGTGCATTTACCTTTAGTTTTGTTACACGAGTCAATTACATAAATTCACTAAGTATTTTTTGTCCAATTTTTGTTTGCGAGTAATGATTTAAAATCGTATAGGTACATCACTGTAAAGACTTTCTTTACTATGTATGGTTCACCTTCAGCTTTTGACAAACGGACTAAGCAATACCTACCACTTCTCAGGAACATACAAACATTTTGTGATCACTAGCTCTTTCAATGGTTGGGTGGACGCTGTTACTCTCATTCTGAGTGTGGCCCTTTTCCATAAATCCATGAGTAATGGTGACATTAAATTCCTTGGCTGCAAGCATATAAAGGGTAAATACGATGCGGTTTCTATTCTGACCACCACAATTATTTCCGGACCAAAATTTAAATTCTTTTACACCAATAAGTAATGCGGTTCTTTTATAAAATTGTACAGACCACTTACTAGAAACTTCATTCGCTCCCCGTTTTGCAATTCCTTCGTGTACATATAAAAAGTTCCGATTTTCATTGTCATATTATACACAGTAACATTCAACTTGGTAATTTTCGTTTGTAATAAAAAATACGTCATACTTCCCCATGAAGAGTCGTTAGTACTTTATGAAAGTCAAATATAACAACTACAATACTTTTACTCTGTAAAGCCTCGTTTTTATCTTCATTTTTAAGTGTGCCAGCTGCCTTTTTAAGGGCTGAATGTTTTTCCTGTCTTTTTTTGTCTTCGTCTGTTGGACCGGTCTTGCTCGAAAATGCATGACAAAAGCAATCTTTTTTTGGCCGGTGAAATGCTATATTGAACTTTTCATTTACAATATCTCTGTATTGCCCTTTAGTTAGTGCCTTGTTAGAATATTTATCCAGATCAAACCACTCGCGATATAAATTGAACATTTGAGAGTCACTTAGTTAAGAGTTTTTTAGAATCTTTTCGAATATAGTGCGATTCTACCAGAGGAAGACAGTTTACGTGATCGCATATGCTTTTCACCATCTCGTTATCTATGACGGTTTTTTATGTTCGTATTTACCACGTTGATCAGGCTCAATATTATTATCTCCATCATATTTCTTCCAAGCAGTGCTTATAATAGTTCGTTTTCCATATGAAATAGTATTCAGAAACATAGTCTTACAAAATATTTCTTTTTCTTATCCTCAATAGGCAGATAATAAACAAATGTATTTCGACGATCATGCTTGGTGACTTCAGATGTTTGACGACGCTTCAGAATTTTCTTGGTATATTTTACGTCTAGAGACCAAAATTTGTGAAAGATGTGTAAGCGTTGCTCTTCAGAAAAAAAAAATCAAAGCACTTCAGTCGGCATTTTGGCATAGATTCTTCAAACATTTTTCACTAGCTTAAAAATAAAAATAGTTATTCTTAACGATATACTAAACAAAATAATGAAGAATAATATGTAAGTTAGCCATTTTATAGATATTGCCCGTAACCCTCAAAAGTTAGTTTAAACATTTTAATAAAAAAATAATTTAATCAATTAACATTGTCGGTACTACAATAATTTTAAAACATCAGTCCCATTAAAACTGTCGGTTCTACCACTTAACACAAAACAGAATTGTTAATGTACAGTGAAAATAGTCGGTTGTACCACTTATGACATTAGGCATAAAATTTTGTCCAATTAAAAACGTCGAATGTCCCACATCCGACAGAGTTCTTATTAAAATGTAGGTTAAAATATTCATATCTTCCACAACCGACATTATTACTCGGAAACACCTAGTTGTGAACTATTTTTAGTAAATGTAAAAATATGACAATTATAAAATATCCACTAATTTAATTTTATAAGAATGCCAGTTTAAAATAATATTTTAGTAATATTTTACTTAACCTAGGTACCTTTCCTGTCAGAATGACCGTTGAGATTTGAATTTTCAGTTTTCATTTCTTTCTTTTTCTCCGGGATTTTGTCACTATACTTTGAGCCTAAAGCATTCTTTAATATCCTTTGTGACCTATTTCTTGCCATGATGAATAAAAATACAGATTATAGAAACTTTTCTAAACTATTATAAAAATATCCGTCTGTCCGGTGAACATAGCAGCAACTGTCAGAACCGACGCATCTTGCTCACCCGCGCCCAGCCAACAATGTCGGTTGGTAAGAACCGACATTGTTATTCGGACACTGTCGGTAGATCGTTCATTTTTAACTTGAGTATCTCGGAATTTTTCAAACAAACAAAAAAAACTGTGATTGTGGTATAAATGTTTAAAGTGTTTAAATAACTTTTACGTAATAATCCGAAAATGACCAAAATTCAGATCTGACTTTTTTAATTGGGACCGACGATATATATATTTATAATTAGAATGGCCATGTGGAAGAGAGATAGATGGGAGAGATGTTTATGTAGTTTATATAAAACGTAGTCTTTTTATAAAACGTAGTCAGAAAGAATGTTTATGTATTATATTCGATTGGCCGATTGTTGCCTTTAAATTAACTCATTACCCGACCCCATACTATTAAAAGTTGAAATAAATACAATTTAATTTTTTCTGGTAGGCACGTCCTACCAGATGTTTTATTCTTTGCTTGTTTGTATTGATCCAAAACTTGAATAGAGTCGATAAATAACATATTTTGTGCCAAGATATATCAGCATTTGTAGTGTAAAGTTAAATTTATGAATTTAGAGATACATCCCTTATTTTTAAAGATTCTTCAACAGTAGTCAGTTTGTTGTGTGGGTTCACCAAAACTACATGGAACAATAATTATTAATAATATAGCATATGAACATATTATCACTTCCAAATATTAAACATAACGTGGAAACACCTCAAATATATAAATACCCTCTCGAAAAAATCACATTTGAAGAAAATACGATACTCGACGGGAATTGAATCCGTGTAGCCACCAATATGCTTTAACGAATTAAGCTACGAGCCTTATACATAATTGCAATAATTTAAACTAGTAGGTCCCACATGAAATGCTCATTGAATTGCGTAATTATCTGGATGTTTTCAAGTTATGTATGTTCAATATATAGAATGTTACATTCTCGAATCTTGTATATTATTCATTGAATAAAATAAATGGTTTATTACTTCCAAATGTGTTATCACACAATAAGTAACTGTTTACGTAGCTTGTATTCTGAATAATCCTACACTTCATTGTATCAAACTTATATTACTAAATCTATTTTGCAATAACAAAATGAATAAGGCCCCGTCCAGCGTAGGCGCGTTTGGCGGAGCGTTGAGTGGCGCGCGTATCTCAAACGTATAACCGTATAACAAAAAAAAGACGTCTATTAACATTTTCACACACGGGGACGATCCCTAAATATTATTGTAGAAAAATATTTTGATGGCCATGATAGTCGCGCGACAAGCGTTCGCTTATAGCATGTGTTCTCAAACTTTTTACGGTAGCGGGCGCATGTGAGATTTGGGATAATAGTGGGGAAAAAAATAAGTAGGTATTACGTGTTTTGTACATTTATTATATTGGTAGATTATAGATTTATTTACATTTAAATGTCTGAGGGCATTTACAAAAGAAGCTTAAAACACACATACAGTGATATATAAAAAATACAATAAAGAGTAAAATAAAAATATTCAAAATAGCACAGGGTATTAGTGCGATCTTTGACATTGCATTTCACTCACTGACTTTTTGAAGTCAGGAATGTAAGATGATAATCCCAATCATGATCAAGGCTGTTATCAGTAACCAAAGATTCGCACTAATATGTGGAGCTAAAACTGGATTTAATTTTGTAAGCTTCTTTTTTTAAAAGAGGGTACTTTTTATAGTCAGATTAATAATACTTTGCCGGAAACACACGAAAATTACTCTGGCACACGGTTAAGAACCCCTGGCTTATAGCATCGTGGATCCCAGGTTCGAAACCTGGGTCTGGCAAGTATATATTTTTGTCAATTTGTCAATGAGTAGGAGTATGGACCTAATAGGTTGAGCAATTGGCCGACATCTATTCCTAGTAAAAACAAAATCTGTGAATACAAACCTCAAACTATAATCTGTGGAGGCCCATAATATGATCCTATTAGGATCGGACATGGTTGAAAAAAATGTCTTATTTTAGTTTGCAATGTTCCTACTTAATTCAAATTGACAAATCAATTGACACCCTTGTAGCAATTTCTAAATCTGCTGAAACAACATACTACAAGACAATATGAATGATGTCAACGCTGATAATATCACTTCTCGCGGCCATTATAACGAGATTGCCAGACTGGCATACATTGCATTCAAGCCCATGTGTAATATTTTCGTAAAAATGCGTAATATTTGCTACTAATGTGTGTTCCCAGTGTTCATCTAAGCGGGTTAAACATGGTAGACAGATATTTAAAAAAAAATAAGATTAGCGCAACGAGGAATGGAATGTGCATGTTGGGCATAAAATAAAATCACAAATTAAACAAATGGATACGAAAGCAGACAAGAGTAGGTTGTAATATGATAGAAGTCGCAATGCAGATAAAAATGGGAATGGGCTAAAACAATTTGTTGATGAAGCAAAATGAATTTTGAATGCCATTTTGTCCTATTTCCAGAATTCTGTTTAATCTATTAATCAAAATACAAAATTCGATTTGTCGATAATGTCGAAAATAAGTTACCTATTCTTTTATATGCAGAACATAGTTTTTAATATATTTATATGTGTGTTGGTTGTGCAATTATTTCAATGTGAACTTTAAAACATTGTTCTTCTGAGAATTTTACTGAAAGTGACATAGAACAACCTGGAAATCAGGCTGCGAAATGTCGATATTCAGTGGCCATGCCCCAATCGGGCACTTAACAACCACAGGGGCCCAAAATCAGTTCGCTTGATATACTCATTGACTTCGGTGGATGTACGTAGCATTGAAGATCAGGGTACCGAAATGGTGGTAAAAGCTAAAAGAAGGATAAATATAGGTTTTCATATTACAGGTATAAACCAAATCCAGAATGTGACTAGTCAATATAACAGTATTATTAAATCTACATTTCGCCACTAACGCGAACTCATTGATGAAAAACATTTGTATTATAAAGATAATACAGATAAATTCAACTTGGTTTATTTTTTTAAGTGTATAGCAATTTTATCACAATCACTCCCAAAAACCTCAGAAAAAGGCACACATTAGAATTACCTTAAGATAGATACAATTGTTTTTACCATCATAGGAAATGAGAGTTCTTCAGAATGGAAAATTTGTTTAACATCAAAAACTTTCTTTCGCATCGTCAGCACTATAGTTTCGGGTAATCATAATTACATAGCAGTGGAAAAGAGTGGAGATATGCTGTTAAGGTCCGACATAAAAAGATCACGTATTTATGTTCATTGAACTAATATAACTACGTGTAGATGGTGTTTTAAATTATGCATAATAGATAACAGTCTAAAAATATTCGTTTATCTATAAAATATTGAAAATTATGATATTAAACCATACTCACATAATTTTAGATGTCTCATAAATTTAACATTATTTGTTATCAATAATTATGGTTAAAAATAAGCAGGGCTTAGATATTTAAAAAAAATTAACAACTTCCATAGTAATAAGTATTCTTAATTCAATAAAAACATATAAGTATGACTGAAAAAGTGTGAACTATTTTAGTTGGATCGCCCATACGCTACACCTAAATTGTTGGTTTAGTGAGGGAGAGTTTAATTGAATTTAAAAAATTAACCGGCTTAATCTGCGAATTGTACTATAATTTCAATGAAAATAAATGAAGTTGACTGACAAATTTTAGTGAGCAAAATTTATGTGAAATCTCAACAGCCTTCCTCCACTCTTCGCCAATATTAGATAGTGGTTGGACCAAAAGATACTTTGTCATACATAAGTATTTATAAATAAGTGGGTTAAAAACAGAATGGCGTTTTTCTCTTTTTGATAATTTTATTATTTTTAATTAAAACAATCGTAAAACTAGCTTAGTACACTTTATTACTATCATCGTCATCATCAATAGCCTGGGTCGATCTATTGCTAGAAAAAGGCCTCCCCCAGCGCAACGTACATCAACCGAACATTCTCTACTCCATTAATTTAATAATAAGTTATAATCTAGATACCAAAAACCCTCAAACAAAATTGTGCAAATATCTTTATACGTAAACCTAAATTTATATATAATGGAAAGAAGCCTGCTTGCTTATAGCATACCGCATTATGTCATAATACTAGTCTAAAATTTTATTTTTACTACTTACCTACCAAATAGCAAATCATCCACCACTCTTTCACACTTCCATACATGTTGATAATTAGTTGCAAATTATTAATCTGGCTGTAGCATTTTTACATGTAAGATGTTCAGTTTAGTTTGGGACAAACGCTTTATTTTTTCAGTAATAATGAAAAACCAATAAAATGGTGAAGAACCATAATCATTACAATATTGAGTGACTAATAATATATCAGGAATACTAATTAAAATATTGCCACATACAAGCTTAACGCTTCAGTATTGCAATTAGTACGAATATAATAAAAATCTAATACTGTTCCAGAACTAGTAAGTATTTAAGATTATTAGAATATTTGTGATGAAAATCAATTTGCAATATTTTTTAAAACACATCGCAATTTATGGTTTTTGAGATTAGCAATTTGAGAGAATTTTTTAGAACACACATCGCACTGGTGTGGTTTTTCACCAGTATGTGTCATTATATGACCTTTTAGATAAGAAATTCGAGAGAATTTTTTGAGGCACACATCGCATAGATGTGGTTTTTCACCAGTATGAGTCATTATATGACTTTTAAGATGAGAAATTCGAGAAAATTGTTGAGAACATACATGACATTGATGTGGTTTTTCACCAGTATGTATCATTTTATGTATTTTGAGATCTCTAATTGAGAAAAAAAATTTGGAACACACATCGCATTGATATGGTTTTTCACCAGTATGAGTCATTATATGCCTTTTAAGATGAGACATATGAGAGAATTGTTTAGAACATACATGACATTGATGTGGTTTTTCACCAGTGTGTGTCATTTTATGTTTTTTGAGATCACTATTTGAGACAAATTTTTTAAAACACATATCGCACTGATATGGTTTTTCACCAGTATGTGTCATTTTATGTATTTTTAGTTCATTCGCGTTGAAATTTTTAAAGCACACATCGCATTGATGAGGTTTATTACCAGTATGGGTAAATTTATGATTTATAAGGTGAGCAATTCGAGAGAATTTTTTAAAACATACATCACATTGATGTGGTTTTTCACCAGTATGTGTCATTTTATGTTTTTTGAGATCACCAATTTGCCTAAAATTCTTTAAACAAACATCGCATTGATGTGGCTTTTCACCAGTGTGTGTCATTTTATGTATTTTGAGAGTACCAATCTGCTGGAAATTCTTTAAACATACATCGCATTGATGTGGTTTTTCACCAGTGTGCATAATTTTATGTCTTTTTAGTTTACTATTTACGTTGAATTTTTTAAAACACACATCGCATTGATATGGTTTTTCCTCGGTGTGTGTCATTTTATGTATTTTAAGGTTACCAAATTGCAGAAAAAATTTAAAACACACATCACACTGATGTGGTTGTTTACCAAAATGCTTGATTTTATGTTTTTTGAGATGATCAATGCGCTGGAAATTCTTTAAACAAACATCGCATTGATGTGGTTTTTCACCAGTATGCATAATTTTATGTCTTTTCAGTTTACTATTTGCGTTGAACTTTTTAAAACACACATCGCATTGATGCTGAGACTTCGTGCATGAAATGTAGTGACTATTTAGATGATTTACAGATTCAAACACTCCATAGCAATTATTGCAAATAAAGTTACGTGGAAAATATGTAACTCTTTTCAACACAATTCGAACCACCTTTGGCAAGTATAATTTCGAAACTTCCTGTTTTACGTTTAGTACATCTGTAGTTATCTCTGAATATTGTATCATATTTTCCATTTTATTTGTTGAATCTGTTATCTTGTTATTAGTCAGGTTATTGTCAGGCGTATCTTTTCTAACGACTTCCAATAGATTATATGTGAAACATTGCTGGGAAGATATCTACAAAAAGAATAGGGTTGGTATATTTAATTCAACAATATTAAAGCAAATAAAAATAATTTTTGTTTTAACAGTTGTAAATGCTAGGTCTTTTTTTTTGCTAAGATAGAACTTACAAAAGAGTTAACTGTCAAATCGTTGTGTGATGTGTGACACCCGTTGACCTTATGACATTAATGATTGGTTTAGTCTAGCAAAGCAACACGAATAGAATCATGTTGACAAATTTACCAAATCTACCTATAAAAAATATTGTCGATTCGCGCAACCTATAATTGCATTTTCTAGCAAAATTGCTCTTTAGTGATTTAGCTCATTGTAGCTTAACGGGTTTGTTAGTAAGGAAATATGCTGCATATGGCTTGAGACCGATCCTTAAAAGTCCCTTGATTGCATTACCGGACAATATTTTTTCAAAATTAGGCTGAAGATTGCGTTGTGGAACATTAATCAATAATATTTTTGAAAATATAATGACAAGAATCCGGACGAAATATGCCATACCACAACAGCACTCATCGAATATAAAACTTAGGGGATAAGTTTGTTCCATAAAAGGACCTGTTATTTGATTTCTTAAGTCATGCGATATTTTCTGTGGAGATTTGTGAATTCACTGGCTGATGCCGATAGTTAACCAATAATTGGCGCATTGAAAGCCAACATTATTCGTGTTATACAACTGGCAGTGCACGAAAAAAGTGTTCTAAATTAGGTGACCAGTATATGCTTCGATGAGAACAGATACGGTGGCAATATGCCCTAAACCATTTAAAAATGCAAATGCCATGCACGTGTCTTTCGAATTTAAAAAAACTATCAAAATTAACTAATGTTATATTTTTACAATTCATTTATTTAAAGTTCTATCGGGCTAAAAAAACAACCTTTATAAAAAATTGAACGAACCTATTCTAATAACATGTATTACAACTCCACAGCCCATAAATAAAACGAGTTCTCGCACGTATTTTAAAATGACTTCATTAAGAAGTAAGAGCCGTTTCACGCGAGACACTAGTATCTGGACACTGGTGTTTCTCTCTGAATAGTCTAAACACTGCACAATTAATAAAAATTCAAATTTATTTATTTTACATATAAAAAACATAACAAATTTTAAATTTAAAACGTTCATGATTGACATAAAATAAGTGTTACAAATGAAAATACAGAACAATGTGAGTTAAAAATATAATGAGTAATAAAAAAAGAAATAAAATAACAAAAATATAAAAGTAGATGGAAGCACACAGAGTGAACTATCGATAGACACTATCTTAAAAATTGATATTACAACGTCCACCAAAATTCACTCACACGTAAGTGGAATATATCAATATCCGAAGCGATATCATTACACATGATTATTGCCGTCTCAATTGGCATTACTAAAGACGGGTTAGTTCTGAAACTTGGGAGAACAAACAACGGATGCCCTCGACTCCGAAGATAATCATCAGAGACACACAAGCTAACACCGTCAAGAATGGCAGAGTTTTCATTTACGCTGCGTATATGTCAGAAAAAATATGTAGCTAATTAAAGAACCCTTCTAAATTTTAAGTTACAGTATGAAAGCATTCCTAAGAGAAAGTCAGTCGGATAGACTTACGGATAATATCCATACAGCCGAAAGTAAAGTAGTCTAAAATTTTTCTTCTAGACCCTCTCCACCATAAGGCTGTACGGACAACTGATGCGCGGCCCAAACGATAGACCCACTCTCAAGTCTGCTTCTACTATAGAGAATTTTTAGTACCATAACATCGGAAAAGACCCAGGAAGTACGCAAGACAAAGAACAGTTTTAGCGCCTTTTCACAAATGGTATCCATATGACCACTAAACGTAAGTTTATTGTCAAAAATAATGCCAAGATCCCTTACAGATGATATTTCTGAAAAAACTCTGCCATGCATCAAATACTGGAATAACAATACTCGCGAGGCTTTAGTAAACCATCTCCAATCTAATATATTATCTATATCAAGTTGGAGTTGACGAAAATCGTCCAAGGTGACAACTTTCATGAAGAGTTTCAAGTCATCAGCAAACAACATAAACATAGCATTTTGAATTACGAATGCTATGTCATTTATAAAAAAAACGTGTACAGCAATGGCCCCAACTTTGAGCCCTGAGGCACACCAGAAAATGTTTTAAGCGTCTGTGACTGATAGAGGGTTTACGATACGTATTGTTGACGATTCCTAAAATAACTCCCGAATAACGAGAGAAATCATTTAACGGCCTGCTCTTAATTCATGCTGCTCATTCATTATAGATGACCAGCGCCATCTAAAGATTAATACTTGAGTCAGCAATGAAATGACTCAATCCTCGGAGAAATCATGCTGTGCATGACCATCTCAAGAACTTTTGCTGGTGCATAGAGAATGGCTACCGGCCTATAGTTTTTCACTGATGACTCCGTACCACCCTTATGAATTGGAGTAACCTTCGACATCTTCCATGCTTCCGGAAAGATACCCGTCCTCCATTGTCAGGTAAAATATTATGAAAGTGGCCCTTGACAAAGTCAATACAGCCCTTTAAAAAAATTCTTGGGACATTTTATGCGGTCCAAAAAGGCCGGCCACACGCTCATGCTTCACTACGGTGTTGCTGCGCAAACCGGTTTGCGTACTGCACATTGCAAAAACTGTACACTGCGCAAACCAAAAAGTGCGGCCTGCGTAAAATTCTATTTGCTTGATATTTTAACTGCGCAACCGAGTTTTCAAGCCACGATCAGTTCGTCGAAGGGTACGGTCTTTTCTCATTCATACTTATTTGTTTTCGTTGGATTAAGAATTCATAATATTCCACATATTATTGTTGGTACGTTTTTTAAATTCATTAAACTCTGCCTAAACAAAATCACAATAGATAAAAAAAATATTATATCTATAAAATATTCATATTATGACTATTATCAATTATGGCTTGGTTTCGTAAGGTTTAATTGAATTTTAAAAACTAACCAACACCATCTGTAAAGTGGAGTCTTATTTCAATGAAAACAAACACGTGTGACTGACAAAGTTTAGTGTGCACCATTTATGGCGGATCTTAACAGCGTACCTCCACCCTTCGCCACTAGTATATATATTATATTTAAGCAAAAAATGCTGATTTATATGCGAGTGTATGTTTCTACTCAAAAGACATTGTTTGGTTCACTTGGATCTGGAGGATTTATTTCTCTTTTATTAACCAATAAACAAAAGAAAAACGCTTGTGACAAAAACAAATCGTCACTTGATGACATTGCTGCGATTCCGAAAAACAGTGTTTACACGACGACGACTTCTGTCGTAACCTAATGAGGTTTGCGCAGTTTTACTTGTTCCGTGTAGCCATGCGAGAGTGTTCCGTTTTTTTTCACAGGGAAAACCGCGCAGGCAAGTCGCTGCCGTCTAGCCGGCGCATAAGAGCGGGTATTCTTATTTTTTTTTTTAAATAAATCTAAACACGTCACCCTCATTAATTAGGAAGATGTCAACGGATTGGTTCCGCATGATCGTTTTCTCTACATATATATGAACGCCACATACTTGTTGCTCCGTCTCATTCATGCAGCGTCTCGAGACAATGGTGTCGCGTGTGAAACGGCTCTAAGATTAAAACATGTATTGCTAATTCCAACCTTCGATATATGACAGCACCGAGGGAAGAAAAGAACACATTATACAATTGAACAAACCTGATGTATTGGCCTGTATTCTGAATAAGAACAACCCGGTTTAGGATCTTCAACATCACATAATGGGTCTATTACATCTTCAATAATCTCGCGCTTGATGACGGATAGTTGATCATCCGTCTCAGGTTTTATATTAGAGAGGTCCGCTAAAAGATACTGAAAGAAACATTATGGTTAACACAGTAAAGCCACTTTCACTTTCAATGACTAATTATAGACAAAATTAATTAGAAGATAACCTGCCCTAACCTAAATCACAAATGTATCGTAGCTGTCAAAATGTATAATCGAGTTATTTTTTAAATCAACGTTTAATATCATTGTATGTCTCTACGGAGTTTATAAAAAAGCAACATATTATAATAATATATTAATCGTTGTTAGTCACAATACAGAGTGATTGTAAAAGAAATCAGTTTCCAAAAACTAACCTCGAAATTGCAACTTGAAACGTCGGCATACTCCTGCTTTATATGAGTGCGAACTTCCGGGCTAATTGGGAGGCTAGTCTGCGTATCAAACAAAGGCTTGCCTTCTGTATCAGACTGTTCTCCATCACATTCTCGCTTTACGTCCATTTTAATGGTAAATATGTCAGGAAGAACGTGACAAACAGGATCCATCCAAGGTACATTAATTTTAGAGAAGTGTTGCCAGAATACGTAATTATTTATTATCAATGGCCGAAATTCAGAGACATCTATTCCGTAAAAGCGATCAAACAATAAACTGTGTTTTATTGGATTTAAGTTTTGTACTATTCTATTTGAGCAGGTAGTTTTTTTCCACTCGGGTATTGCCTTTCGATATTTTCAAGCACTACGCGTATTCACCAATGGCAAATACACACTAACAGCGTAGGTAGATATACTGTTACACCCATGACTATTGGATCTCTCTTGATAGTCTTAATTACCTACGTAATTATTAGGTGTAACCATGTCACCTGACCTCCTAGTCAAAAATGGGCGTACGTACGTCCGAAATTCCTTGATTAACTGTCAAAATGTTCAACATGTACTTAGCACTTAAGAATCATTGTTTATCTAATTATAATAATAGTACCTACCTATGTCAGGGAAGAATGTGATTGTGCCGAATAAAATAAACGAAAGCCAAAGAAACTTAATATTCAGGAGTAGGTATGTAAAAAGAAAAGATGGCATCACTATTTTATGTAAAAAGAGTACAATAGAAAAAATTGGTACCTACATAGTCGCGGGAGGACGTGGTATTGAGTTCGTAAATTCCCGCGCTGAAAACTTAACAAAAAACCTATTCAGATAATTTATAATTAGAATATAAGCGATATAATTAACATTAGGAACGTAACAATAAAAGATTAATTTGAATACTGTTAAACATAAGTTTCTTTGTGAAATAAACGTTGAAAAAATAAAGCCACGTGTTTAATAAAGATATAAATTTAATTTTTGTGAATCCCGGGCCCTACCAACATCCAGAGCTAGCCACAGGATCCCGGATATCTCAATACATGCACTGTTATTTTTTAACCTACCTATATAATAAATCAAATAATACAATAAAGTTGGGACACTTTATTGCCTATCCATTTAGGATCAAGTACCTAGTAAGTGCCTATAACTGCAAGACATTGTCAAAGGCCATGTCTTTTGACTTTGCCTTGTCTATCCGTGCATGGTGCAAATCCCACCCAATGTCCGTGTACCTGGCTCAAAATACGGGTGGCATTTAGTTTGTATTGCATTGACAGATATGTTCTTATGCCGCGTCTAAGATTAATATTGTCTTTCACAACGTCTGTAAAAGAAAACTTGAAAATAGAAAAAATGCAGATGTGCCTTTTTGCCATTTGAAATACGAAATGCGCTGGTCTCGTTATGCTTGAGGAAATGCTGATCATCATTTTCGCTCCATTTATTTTGACAACAAAACATATATATATAATTATTATTGAAGTGTGTCACCCGTGTCAAGTGTTAATGTATTTATTATAAAAATTAGTATCGACGGAAAACACTTTTCTGTATTGTGGCAACACTTTTCTAAAATTACCCTGAATGTATCCTGTTTGTCACGTTGTTCCTGCCGTATTTACACTTAACATGGATCTAAAGCAAGAATGTGATGGAGAACCCTCCGATATAGAAAGCAAGCCTTTGTTTGACACGCTGACTATCCATCTAAATAACCCGGACCCTTGCTTTCATGTAACGCAAGAGAATGCGGACGTTTCAAGTTGCAGTTTCGAGGTTAGTTTTTGGAAACTAAATTATTTAACAATTACATTAGATTGACAAGAAAAATGATTAGTTTAATATTGTAAACTGTGGATTTTTTACATACTATTTAGGGACATAAGGTGATATTAAACTTTGTTTCAAAAAATTACAATATGTTTATACAATTTGACATCTATGATACATATGATTGATATAAGTTAGGTTATCTACTAATTCATGTTAATTATTATAAGTACATCGTTGTATGGACGTTTCTTGAACTGCAACTAGTTTTACTGTGTTTACAAAATGTAATAATGCTTCTTTCAGAACCTTATAGCGGAACTCTCTGATAAAATATCTGATAGTCAACCAGCTGTCATCAAGCGCGAGATCATTGAAGATATACCACACCCATTATATGATGATGAATACCCTCAACCGGGTTGTTCATATTCAGATTACAGGCCAATACATCAGGTACGTTCAATTGTACGTAGGTATATGTGCCGTTTTCTTCCCTTGATGCCGTCTTATATTGAAGGTTTTAATTTGCAATGCATCTTTGAAACTTCATAAGGAACTATTATAATATAATTCAGTCAAACTTGTTTCATTTATTGATTGCGGAGTAGATTCGAGTTATTGGCGATTGCTAAAACAGATATTTTGAGACAGTATTGAGTAGGTATATAAATCTTTTGTTAAATCACGTAAGTATATTTAAATATGGTGATTTATACATCACAATCATTCGAATGTAAAGCAATAATTAATGTAATTATTTGCAAATATAATTAATCGCCCGTGAGCCCTATTTAGGTAGGTAATAAAAAACTACTTGCAGATGTCTTTGACTTGCAGCCATAAAATACCCTAAACGGAAGCAATATCTACGTGAAATGGAGTGAGAATAGACCAATTCTATTTTCAAAACTTTTTGTAACAAATTAATGGGTACTGTTCGGTTATCAATCTAATCTAACCTAAACTAACCCAAATCGGGTATTTTCAAAATGTGTTTTCCGCTGTATTCCTAATAACCGAACAGCAATTAATTACCTAAAATAACTATTAAACGTCAGAGTGACAGTTGGTACTTTAAAAATAAAAAAACGATAAATAATTACATAATTTTGTAATATAAGTTAAAATATATAGAAATAAACTAACGGCGCTTCAATAGGCGGCCCATTTTCTTACGTGATAACAAGATAATTAAGAGCTAGTCGAAGAATCTAGGTTATCACAAGTTTTGTTTTGTTACGCGAAAGAAGTATAACTTCTAACGTGCGTACATAAGTACACACATTTTTTTTTAAATTGTCCGACATTGAAATAAAATATATTTCGACTTTTACTGATCATTAAGTTATTTTTATTGTTTTCTTTTATTTCTCTATGTTTTATATTATTTTTATTGATTTTTTATTTCTATAATAAAAGATTTTTTATATAAAATACTAATTTTAATAAAATTTTATATGAAAAAGGAGCATTTGGTTTTTTTCTATTAAAACCATGAAGCCGCATATGCAAGTTTGTTCGTCAATTCTCAAACTATATGGCCGCAACTGCAAAAATCCACAATATAATTTTTAAAAAAATATTTTTATATTAAAGAACTACAGTAGGGTAAAGTACACAAAATTATTCTAACATGTTCAATTTTTTGCAGCCTACTGCAATTAATTAAATTATAGTTAATTATTTTACATTCAAACTCAAATTACACAATATCATGTTATTTGCAGTTACGACCCTATAGATCTCAATGTGCGATATGTTTACAAAAGGAAGATTAAAGTACGCGATGTGCTGCAGTTAGCTGGAATGTCTTTCGGTGAGTACACATTCACTTGCCAAATGCAGTCGTACATTGGTGGTCACTGAAAGCAGAGGATGCAGCTGTGGCAGGTCTTATCCAGAAATGGGTTGACTCTGGCTGATCATAATGGTGATACTGTTACATAATATTATTAATCATGTTGTTATTTTCAGGAGTGTGAAGACAGCCTGATAAATACAAGGTCAGAGAATGATAATGAGGGTGTCATCATCAAACAAGAATTTGTTGACGATGCAATTCGCCAAATCATTAATGAGAATCCTCAACCCGGCTCCTCCAATCGACAATACAGCCCAGTAGACCAGGTACGTTTATTTACAGGTTCACTATTAACACAACTTTTAAACATTTTTTTTTATATTCGAAACATCGATATCTACATGGCATTAAAATTTATATGGTTACCGCAATTGTTCTTAAGGAAGAAAATTCTCCAAGCGCTATATAGACGGATTGGGATTTAACTGTATGTTTATACCGTAATTTTTATCCCAGTCTTACGGCCAGTCAGCTTAGTCTGATTAGGTCTGACCATTTTGATCATACGGGCCCTCAATTTTGAAACTAAGCACTTTACACTATCAAGATTCGTTTCTAATGTAAATTGTGGTTATCTATAAGTCTTATCTTGTTAATCTATTTTAGTAAAGGTACCGTTTGAAGTATTCTCCTTTATTTTTAATTAATCTCTGTGAACTCTGAATAAATATTAAACCTGGAACTATTTCTATTTTATAAATAAGCTATCTTATACATTTTTATTTCTTGTTAAATTTCATACGAACACCAGTGTGCTTATTTCAGATTTTAGTAGTTTTTTAGTACCTAAAAATAACTGTAATTGTGATATATTGAGTAGGTTTATAGAAAGTGTTAAATGACATTACAATTATATTGTACACGATGGAGTTAAAGTTCTGAAAAATCACTGTTTCTGATAGGAAACGCGTTTTATAAAATGATATAAGTATCAATAGTAATTATGATTATGTCAAGCTTTTTAAGATTGTACTAGATTTAAATTGAAGTATGTTCGGGACTCCAAAATTCGAAGTAAAAACGTAGGTTATGTAGGTACCAATTTACATCACCGAGTACCATAGGCCGCTTTAATCGATCGATTCAAGTACAAGCCTAAGCATTCGGAAACTAGCCGTCAACAAGTGGTATTACCTCTCCTGCGACTCCTACTGCTGACTAATCATTATTTTATAGTAGCGATGGTGAACATATGCCACGTGACTGTTTTAAAGAGAAAAAAATATTACGTAATATAATAATAAAAAAAAATACAAAAAGTGATACAAATAAATATCATCATAAGCCGGGGTCAATCCACTGCTGGATGAAGGCCTCCCCAAGCTTTCTCCAACTCTCTCGGTCCTGTGTCGTTCGCTGCCACGTATTTCCGCCGAACTTTACCAGTTCGTCAATCCAGCGGCTTTTAGGGTGACCCTGTGGCCGTTTCGTCTTCTTCGAGCTCTAGAAGTTTGGCGTTGCTGGATAATGTTCTCACGTTATAGGTGGCAATGGTCATTGGTAGGCAGCCGTTACCGTCTTTCCGGGGATTCTTAGCACCCTCTGCCTTCCCTTGCTGATTGCTGCCGTGATCAGTGTCAGGTTGGCCTCCGGGCCGAGATTTTTGTTTTTGTTGTTCTTGTTCCATAGGGGTATTTGGACATAACACACCACGCTGTCTAATCGAAACGGATTGATTTGGTGTCCGCTGAATTTTTGCAATTTGCAATAAGGACGAACTTATCAAGAAAGTGTTCCCGAACATCATTGCTAACCACAAAAAGCACAATTGGTAGAGTGAACGAGTATTCTTGCGGCAAAGAACAAAGATGTGGATACTTAAACTTCACAATTCAAAAATAATCGTTGGTCCACTGCATTCCTTCAAATCTACCGACTGTGTAACAAACGAAGACTAAGCAACTAACTATCCAACTGAATTTTTAAAGTCATTGGATCTGCCTGGCTTGCCACCGCACAATTTACAACTGAAGGATGGCTCAGTAGTCATCATGCTTTGAAATCTGAACCAACAAAAACTACGTAACATAACGCGTTTGGTGGTGAGTTAGTTGTCAATGCCGTAATACTCTTTTTCTAAATAAATAAATAAATAAAATAAAACTAATGGGCAATATGATTCACGTGACGATAATCAAAGGAATGTTCAAAGGTGAGGAAGCTCTCAATCCGAGAATTTCGATGATCTCAACTGATATGCCATTCGAGTTTAAACGAATTCAATTTTCAATTCGTCTTGCATTCGGCATGACGATCAACAAATTACGAGGCCAATCCTTGCGTGTTTGTGGCCTGAATCTATAAAATGAATGTTTCTCTCACGGTCAATTGTATGTAGCATGTTCATGTGTCGGCTAACCATCTGCTTGTACGTTTTTGCACCTGACAACAAAACGAAAAATGTCGTATATCACAAGGTGATTCAATGAAGGGAATCGACCCGAGTGCAACTCATCCAGCAAATAGTTTAACATAAAGTAGTGCAACAATGCTACGCGAATCATTTCCATTCGCTTCAATAAAGCAAATGCCTTGCTGCCACGTGAATAACATTCTTTTTTTTCTTTTGACCATGTCCGATCCTAATAGGATTATATGGGCCTCCACAGATTGGAGGTTTGTATTAACAGATTTTATATTTACGAGAAATGGATGTCAGCCACTTGCTCAACCTATTAGGACCATACTCTGACTCATGAACAAATTGAAAAACAATATGTGAACTTACCAGACCCAGGATTCGAACCTGGGACCCTCGACACTATAGACCGGCGCTTAATCCACGCGGTCATCGTGGGTGTACAGTGTGTACAGCTCAATATAATTTACTTTTCATTTTGATTTGATTTTTGCTTATTTATTGAACTTATTCATTTGAGTATTCATTTTAACTTAATAAAAAACTGAATTTAATTTAGCTAATAAGTTAACACAAGATTATTGATTCTGAGGCGGTACGAAGTTCGCTGGGTCAGCTAGTAATTTATATATAATATAGTTCTTAGAAAAACTGTAAATAAATTATATATAGTTTATATTTATAAATATAGGAACTAATTCGTAGAATTTTATTGAGTATTAAAGTCCAAATTTATTTATATATATTTATTTATTTACTTTTTATTAACTTATAAAACTCTTAATAATGTCTATAGTTTATTTATAGAAATATTTATATAATTTTTCTAATTGTCTTTTGTTCAAGGAACTCGGTTTTATAATGAAACTTATAAAATGTTTATTTATTCATTTATAAAACTTAAATTTTACACCTTATTAAAATGAATAGAAACGATTTATATAATTATTTATAATGTCTAGATTTACACTAGGCGGCTTAGAGGTATGAGTCGCTAATTAGAAAGTTGGAGAACCGCACACGTAATTAGGATGTACTCGCGGCGGAACGGCTGATCGAAGTACTTAGGAACTTATTTGCGATCATTAATACTGGTGAGTCATCGGAGTATGACTAATAATTATTATCGCTCGGTAAACTTGTTAGTGGTTTACTTTCGGATGTGTGAGTGCTTCTGTTTACGAAGACTTTTACGAAAAGTGCGAAGTTTGCACTGAAGAGATCCTGCGCGTGTTTTGGAGAATATCACTTGAACGGAACTGAATTCTATAGAAATTTGGGCTCTTTTACGTGGTACGTGGCATCTAGCTATGTATGAGAGCCAATCAGGTTTGACCGGAAAAAGAAGAGAAACGCTGCGCGAATTAAATTTTTACCTCTCAAATAGTTACATCTTGAATAAGATAAGTTAATAGTTTACATACATAATGGTCCCTTAGCTCATCGACTGGACTTGTAAGGATGTGCGTTTAAACTTTATTGTTATATCGTCCCGTTTTGAGCTTTACAAACTATGATTTTTCATTTCTACCTATGTTCGGACATACTCGTCTAAAGCATAGATACAACGTTATAAAGGCTTAAGATTATCTTAGTCTATTAGTTATTACTATTATAAAATTAATACTTTCGACCGAAGGTACTTGATGGAATTTGAATTCTAATGGATTCAAGCTCTGTACTATTCTATTTAAGTCGTTTTTTGCGACCCGGGTTTCGCCTTTCGGCATCTTCAGGCGTCATGTACACTCACCAATGGCAAACTGACAACGAACACCCTTAACTCTACCTTATATAGTAAATCAATACAATAAAGTAGGTAAAAACTCCATTACCTACCTATTTAGTCAGAGGTTACAATAAATAAATTATGAATAGCTGAAGTGTCAGTAAAAAACCTAATTATTAAAAACCCTATCTTATTAATAACAATACACTGGGCAGCATATTGTTATAATAAATCGTCAAACCTAATAATAGGTGAAAATTCTTTATAACAATAAAAATACTACACTCAAGAGGTGTAAATCGTCAATTCTAAGAAAAATAATTAATCGAGTAACCAATTAGATATTAGTCTTTAATAATACTCTTATATGGTACCTACTTTTATAACATTATTTTTTAACAAAAACAAAATTATACATATAAACTCGCTTAATATAATATAATATATAACTCACCTAATATTATAATATCTCTATATCTCTATATATATAAAAATCTCGTGTCACGATGTTTGTGGTCGTACTCCTCCGAAATGGTTTGACCGATTTTTATGAAATTTTTTATGTATATTTGTTAGGTATGAGAATAGGTCAATAAGTATATTTCATACCGCTAGGTGATTAGGCTATCTCTATCCAGAAAAAATATTCTTTTATTTTTTTTGACAATTTTTTTTGGTATTTTTTTTATTATTTGGCATCAAAAAATACATTTAATCCCAAATTTTCACCCTCCTACTCTTATCCTCCCATTTTATAATCGCGATTTTATTATTTTTGTATGAACAAATTTAACCGTCGTTCGTATTTCAAACAGAACGAAATTATTTATGTTGTTGAATGACAGATGGCGCTACGTCCGAGAAGAATTCAAGAGAAACGTCACGTCATGTTAACATTTCATTCGGCATACCACAACGCAGTGCGTGCAAAATTTTGTACGATTTATTTTAATTTTCCTATTTTTGTGTGCGTGTATTACTGTGCACAATGCCAGCAAGACGCAAAGGGAGCCATTTGGGCCGTCGAACGAATAAAGCAACAAACATGCAAAATAGTAGAGCAGAAAGAACAGACGAACAAATCCAACAAGATAACAAAAACGTGCGTATGAGCATGTCGCAATTCCGTGCATCTCAATCACAAGAGGCACGAGCTGAACGAAATCAACAATGACAGTTGGAACGGAGCCAAGCGCGCCGGTTCGTAGTTAATACACGCAGAGCAAATGACTGACAACGCCAACAAGTACATCGAGCATTTTTACATCCGCTTCGTTCCTTCGTCTCGCATTAGAGTACGACCCAGATATTGAATATTCCGCTCATCCGAAAGTGTTGATTGGTGCTATGGACAAAGAATGTCCCCATTATCATGCGCTCAAATTCAAACATGAGTCAGCCGGGGTGTGTTGCGCATCAGGAAAAGTGCAACTACCAGAAATTGAGATACCACCAGAACCATTGAACGGCTTGCTCATCGGCACGGTTCCAGATTCAACTCTATTCCTGAAGTCCAATCGCACATTCAATTCATGCTTCCAAATGACTTCGTTCGGAGCAACAGAAATAGTTCACAATACTGCGGCAAATGGTCAACAATTCCATTCTACGTTCAAAATCAAAGGCCAAGTTTACCACAAAGTAGGCTCATTGCTGCCAATGCCAAACGAACCACATACATTTTTACAAATCTACTTCATGGGCGGTGAGGACACCAATCGTGTAGATGCACGTTGCGGCTACAATAACCTCAATTCGCCTAATACCAGGCGCATCGTCGGCGAACTGGACGCCCTATTGAATGAGCACAATGAATTATTGAAATTCTTCAAAGCACACATGCACGAATTGCAAAGTGACAATCACGCCATTGTGATAAATCCTGATAAAACACCAGCTGGAGAGCACGTGCGTCTATTCAATGCGCCTGTTGTTGACGACATTGCTGGAATCATGGTTGGCGACCGCACATCAACGCGAGAAATCATGATTCGAAGAAGAAACAATAATCTGGAGTTCATCGCTGACACACACCGTTCATACGACGCTCTCCAATATCCGCTAATTTTCTGGAAGGAACATAACGGATATTGCATAAACATTAAACAACGAGATCCAATCACAGGTAATTCATTCATAGTGAACATCATTACTCATTTTGAATTGAGAAAATGAATGGTTGGTGTTTTTTGTTTTTATCGGCGGTCATCGTCTACATCGCTCCATTCCTCTTTCTGTCATAAATCCCATCCCCACACACTTACGATACATTCGATATTTTTTATTTACAACCAAAATATTCACTAGAAATAATTTATTTGGCAGAACAACGTTTGCCGGGTCAGCTAGTATATATATAAAAATCTCGTGTCACGGTGTTTGTGGTCGCACTCCTCTGAAACGGCTCGACCGATGTTTATGAATTTTTTATGTATATTTGTTAGATATGAGAATATGTCAACAAGTATATTTCATACCACTAGGTGATTCGGGTATCTCAATCCAGAAAAAAAATAATTTTATTTTTTTTGACAAGTTTTTTTTGTATTTTTTTTTTCATTTGGTATCAAAAAATACTTATAACCCCAAATTTTCACTTTCCCATTTTTAATCGAGACCTTATTTTTTAATCGCGATTTTAGTATTTTTGTATGAACAAATTCAACCGTCGTTTGTATTTCAAACAAAACGAAATTATTTATGTTGTTGAATGACAGATGGCGCTACGTACGATAAGAATTCACCATAAGCTTCGCGTCATTTTGACATTTCATTCGGCATATCACAACGCAGTGCATGCAAAATTTTGTACGATTTATTTTAATTTATCTATTTATTTGCGTGTATTACATTGAACAATGCCAGCAAGACGCAAGGGAGCTATTTGGGCCGTCGACCGAATAAAACAACAAACATGCGAAATAGTAGAGCAGAAAAAACAGACAAACAAATCTAACAAGATAACGAAAATGTACGTGTGAGCATGTCGCAATTGCGTGCATCTCAATCACAAGAGGCAGAGCTGAACGAAATCAACAACGACAATTGGAACGGAGACAAGTGCGCCAGTTCGTAGTTAACACGCGCAGAGCAAATGACCGACAACGCCATCAAGTACATCAAGCATTTACATCCGCTTCGTTTCTTCGTTTCGCATTCGAAAAGGAGCCAGATATTGAATATTCCGCTCATCCGAAAGTGCTGGTTGGTGCTATGGACAGAGAATGTCCCCATTGTCATACGCTCAAATTCAAACATGAGTCAGCCGGGATGTGTTGCGCATCAGGAAAAGTGCAACTACCAGATATAGAGACACCACCAGAACCGTTAAATATCTTGCTCATCTGCACGGATTCAGATTCAAACCTGTTCCTGAAGTCCATTCGCACATTCAATTCATGTTCCCAAATGACTTAGTTCGGAGCAACAGAAATAGTTCACAAAACTGCTGCAAATGGTCAACAATTCCATCCAAGGCGCTTGGCCTTTACTACAAAGTAGGCTCATTGCTGCCAATGCCAAGCCAACCTCATATTTTTTTACAAATCTACTTCATGGACGGTGAGGACATCAATCGTGTGGATGCACGTTGCGGCTACAATAACCTCAAGTCGCTTAATGCCAGGCGCATCGTCGGCGAACTGGACGCCCTATCGAATGAGCACAATGAATTATTAAAATTCTTCAAATCATACATGCACGAATTGCAAAGTAACACTGAGCGGGACAAGGTAGACTCTTTTTTTTTTGATGCACCAGGTGGAACTGGCAAAACATTTCTCATTTCGCTAATTCTCGCCGTAATACGATAAAATAATGTCATCGCATTGGCCGTTGCATCATCTGGCATTGTAGCAACTTTATTAGATCTCGAATCGTCCATAGCAACAGTGCTGAAACAATGCAAAATTATCATATGGGATGAATGCACTATGGCCCACAAACATTCTCTTGAGGCGTTGAACAGAACACTCAAAGATAAAAAAAAAAACAATGACAAACTATTCGGTGGCACTCTGTTACTCCTTTCAGATGATTTCAGACAAACACTTCCCACCATTCCAAGTTCAACGTACCCTGATGAGATTGCTCAACGCTTGCTTGAAATCATCGCAACTGTGGCGTAATGTTGAAAAAGTCCAGCTTTTTTATTTTTATAAACATGCACGTCCAAATGCTACAAGATTCATCCGCTGACACATTCTCGAACCAATCGTTAGATATCGGCGATGGAAAAGTTAATTTCCATTCGTTGATTCGCAAAATGCTCTCATTGACCGTATATTTCCCGATGTAAGCACACAATACATAAATCATGCGTGGCTGGCAGAAAGAGCCATTTTGGCAGCAAAAAATGTAGACGTCGACGATTTAAACTTCAAGATACAGCAGTCGTTGCCTGGCGATTTGGTATTATACAAATCGATCGATACAGTTTGCGATGGCAACAAAGCTGTAAATTATCCAGCAGAGTTTTTGAACTCACTGGATTTGCCAGGCATGTCAACACACCTTCTACGACTGAAAGTTGGATCTCTGGTTATTTTACTTTGGAATTTGAACCCACCACAGCTGTGCAATGGCACGCGTATGGTCATTAAAAATTTGATGATAAACATTATCGAAGCCACCATTTTAAATGGCAAATTCCGAGCCGAAAATGTTTTGCTGCCACGAATTCCAATGATTCTCACAGACGTGCCAATTAAATTCAAACGCGTTCAATTTCCTATTAGATTGACATTCACAATGACAATCAATAAGTCGCAAGGCCAAACGATGTCTGTTTGCGGATTAGATTTGGGCACACCATGTTTTTCACACGGACAATTATACGTGACATGTTCTCGCGTGGGCAAACCATCGAGTTTATTTGTGTTGGCTAAAGACGGACTGACAAAAAATATCGTACTCTCAATTGCTCTTCGAAATTAATATTGATTTTCTTTATTTAATTTTTCTACTTTAGGATAAAAATTATATTACTTTTTTTCACTTTACGTTTAACTTAAAAATAAACAATGAATATGTCTGTTACTTTAATGAAATACATTGAATTGAGAAAATGAATGGTTGGTGTTTTTTTTGTTTTTATCGGCGGTCATCATCTACAGCGCTCCATTCTTCTTTCTATCTTAGGTCCCATCCCCACACACTTACAATTATAATACATTCATTATTTTTTATTAAATAACCAAAATATTCACTAGAAATAATTTATATGGCAGATCAACGTTTGCCGGGTCAGCTAGTATATATTATATGTTAAACAACTATACATACCTAAATCCTCATCCATACACCCTCATACAAACATATATAATCTCATTCAAACATATATAATTTTTTTTTCAATACAATTGACCATAATATAGTCTCATATGTAAAACATCATATAGGATATAACAAAGGGCTACTAGGAAAGCTAAGTTGATCGTTCAATATAGGTAAGTTCTGCAACTGTGCTCTATTTATTTCTAATATTTCTTGGTATAATAATTTATAATTACCCGTATGACTGTGAAGTAGTTTTGCACCCTTTTCAATGTCAAACGTGTGTTTTTCATTTAATAAGTATTTCGCAAAGTTGAAGTATCCTTTTTCAATCTTTGGGCTGCTAAATGTTCTGAAATTCTAATATTTAGGTTCCTCGTAGTTTTACCAATATAAAATTTAGGGCAGTTGTTACAGTCTAATTTGTAAATACCGGATTTATTTTTAATCTCTATGGAGTCTTTATTATTTATTAATAATCTACCAACTGTATTATTACAATAAAATGCCGGTTCGACATTATTTTGGTCACTTACACTGGATTTACCTATATAACTTAATCTACACCAATGATTAGCAATGGCCGGTATGGTAGGTTCTATACCTTTATATAGTTATTTAGATACTAATTTTATTTTCTTTTTTATTAAAAGTTTGTCTATAAGAGACTCCTCATAACCGTTGTTAATAGCAATTTGCTTAATCGTTGAAAGTTCGTTTTGAAAATTTGTTTCACTTAAGGGCACAGTTACAAGTCTATGTATATCTGAATGAAATGCGGCTAGTTTATATGCAGGTGGATGATTCGAGGAACTACGTATAATGCAATCCGAATATAACGGTTTTCTATAAATTTTGTACTCATGTATGTTCTTTTCTATGTTAATATTTAGGTCTAGAAAATTAATTTTCTTAACACCAACTTCTAATGGAAATTTAATATTATCATCTAGTGCAGTGCTCCGCAACCGGTGTGCCGCGGAATTCTGGGAAGACCTTTGGTGTGCCGTGGGTTCGTTGTCAGTGTGTGTTTGCCTTTGGTGAGTGTACATGACGCCTGAAGATGCCGAAAGGCGAAACCCGGGTCGCAAAAAAACGACTTAAATGGAATAGTACAGAACTTGAATCCTTTAGAATTTAATACTATTATGTTCGCCTTATTTCTAAGTTTATATATATCTATTATAGCATCATAAAGAATTAATCTGCAAGGAAATTTTGATTAATTCTGTTTTAGCATTACGGTTTTATCTCGCTCACATATATAGAGTTTATTTATGGAAAATTGCCCACCTACTTAGTGTGTTTTCCTTCCACTCCCTGCACTCTAAACAAAACGTTTGTGGAAAATTGGCCCGATCGCTGGCTCTGTCAGACATACGGAGTTATACAGCAATTATAAGAAGGAGAGCTTGCACTTTATTATTAAATTTACGTAAATTTGCATAATAATAAATATGCTGCTTTTTACACGATTCTATTTGGGTAGTCCCAGAAGTACCTGACCTGACGTATAGATAGCAGTTGTTGTTTGAAAATAGTGACCATGATGGAAAGTACCAACCTTTTATAGCCTAACTTTGACGATGCTACGTTGTTCAGTAGTTATTTGTCAGCCATCAGTAGTGAACGCTCTCAGTGAATTAGTAAACATGGAAAAAATTGGTCATATTTATGTCATACAATACTTTCATTTGAAAGGCTTCAGTCCAACCAATATCAAAGCGGCGCTAGAGTCTACTCTGGAGGTGTCTTCTCCTTTGTTTACAACAGTAACATGTACCGTTTAAAATAAAAAAGAATTTTTCGGTTAGGTACATGTTCAAACACGCGCGTTAACATGATCTTACTTCCTACTTCAGTTGTATCATGTCAATTTATGGGTACGGCCGTATTTTGTAACTAAACTACTGGGACATGCCAAAAGAAATGGCGTATTTCAAAAAAACACTACCTTATTCTTAGGTCAATAATAATTATAAATCAATCATTATTCGTAAAATGTTTAACACTTGAATGTTCAAAAACATAGCTTATAATTAGTATCTTTAGAATTATCTTCAAATATGTTAATCTTGCCCATTTTTTGAATAATAAAATGCCTAATTCTTGTCAAATTTGGGATCACAGATATTATCAATATAATTTTTTATCGTAAATATTTATGTAATAAAAATACTTTATGCAGTCATCAAATGTTTAAAATAAATATAAAAGATAATAAGGCTTTAAAATTATATAAATAGATTATCTACAAAGTTTAAGGAATGTTCAGGATCATGCTTTGAAAATACAATAAAAGCTCCATTTTGATCTACGCTGAGCATGTCCGCCCTTAAACGAGGCTGTACGAGCTGCCAAAATAGGCATCGCAGTGGTCGACCAAATGAGGTGACCATGCCAGAAATAGTGACGAAAATCCACAAAATGGTATAGGATGAATGTCGACTAAAATTGCGCGAGCTACTAGACATGGTAGACATTTCAACAAGTGTTGTACATCACATATTGACTGAAAATTTGGACATGAGAAAGCAAGGTGGAACAAAAACAGCGTCGTGAGGATGTTTCAATCGAGTGTTTGGCGAAGTTTCACAGCAATAATCACAGTTTTTGCGTCTAATCATAACCATGGATGAAACATGGGTCTATCACTTCACACCTGAGGTGAAAGCACAGTCAAAACAATCGACTGAAAGGGGAGAATCGGCTCCAAAGGCGAAGACAGTTCCATCTGCAGGCAAGGTCGTTTTAGGATGCGCGTGGGGTAATTTTCATTGATTATCTTCAGAAAGGAAAATCAATAGACGGCTTGTATTATGCAAACTTATTGCAGCGTTTGAGTGATGAAATCAAGAAAAAATAACCACATTTGGCGAAAAAGATTGTTTGGTTTCATAGGGAGAATTCATCAGTTCACACATGCGTTATCGCGATGGCCAAAATCAATGAGTTAAAATTCGAATTGCTTCCTCACGCACCCTATTCGCCAGATTTAGCCCCCTCGGATTATTTTCAGCTTCCAAACTTCAAAAAATGGCTCGGTGGTAAAAGATTTGCCAACAATGAAGAGGAGTCGGCGGTTGATGGCTGTTTTGAAGCGTTCGACGATTCTCACTATACACGGTATCACAGCTATTGAACATCGCTAGAAAAAGTATATCGACCTAAAAGAAGTCTACGTAAAGAAATAAAAAAAAATCCCAATTTTTTTGTGTTTTCTTTGTTAGGTCGGGTACTTCTAGGACCACCCTCGTATATAACAGCTACGTATTTTGATTCGTCATTTTGATTATAATATAATGGCAATTATATAATGATTGTTAATTTAATCGATTCTATACATTGAGTAATGGCATATTAAATTTGTTAAGTGATCGTATGTTATCAATACAATTAAACATTTAAAATATATATTAATTCGTTATGCATACGAGTAATACCTATATATATACTATATATATATATATTATACTACATCTAGAATACTAACCGCTTAGATCGACTCTTGGCATCCACAGCCCATCCTGAGTAGTTGTTAAACCAGTCAGTATAAATTGCGGGACTTACGTCGGTTACGCTGGTTAACGTCATTTTATTTAGCGACTGGATTTATTATTTTATGTCGTCAAATTTTCACCTTCATGAACACCAACTGAAGGTCAATGCTCTTGTGTTGTCACAGGCCTATGCACACTTTCCAACGACACTATTGCCATTTTACTCTCGCTTCGTTATTTAATAATGTCAGCAGAAGCTGAAAACAAAGTGAAAAAAAAACAAATGGAATATTATAACACATAATTGATTATATTGAATTTCTTTCTAGGTTTCTACCAAGGGTATTTTCACAAACCATTACGATACAAGCGACAGTCAACAATCCTCAGATGATGGAATCCAGGATAGAATGTTACAGTATGCAGAAGTCACGATAGATGAGAAAGATATTAAAAAAGAAATTTTTGAACGAGATACTCCGAAGGAACTTCGCCTTATTCTAAGAAGAGTAATCCATTTCTCACTTAATTTAATTTGCTGCATTTGTAGCGCAGTTTTTGGTAGCAGATCTGCTCTAAAAACTCACAAAATTGCTCACATAGACGTGATTGATGATCAAAATCAAATCGTAGTATCTTCTCAACACAGTAATAGTAAAGCAACTAAAAATACAAGTACAGGTGAAAAACCTTATAAATGCAATGTATGTTCATACAGATGCTCGCAACTTGGTCATCTCAAAACACATAAAATGACACATACTGGTGAAAAACCCTTTAAATGCAATGTATGTTCATATAAATCCTCGACATCTAGTCACTTAAAAAGACATCAAATGACACATACTGGTGAAAAACCTTATAAATGCAATATATGTTCATACAAATGCTCGCAACTTGGTGATCTTAAAAAACATAAAATAACACATACTGATGAAAAACCTTACAAATGTAATGTATGTTCATACAGATGCTCGCGACTTGGTCATCTCAAAACACATAAAATGACACATACTCGTGAAAAACCCTTTAAATGCAATGTATGTTCATATAAATCCTCAATATCTAGTCACTTCAAAACACATAAAATGACACATACTGGTGAAAAACCATATAATTGCGATATATGCTCATACAAATGCTCGCGACTTGGTCATCTTAAAATACATAAAAAGACACATACTGGTGATAAACCCTTTAAATGCAATGTATGTCCATATAGATGCTCGCAACTTGGTCATCTTAAAACACATAAATTGACACATACTGGTGAAAAACCCTATAAATGCAATGTTTGCTCATATAAATCCTCGACATCTAGTAGTCTGAAAACACACAAAATGACACATACTGGTGAAAAACCTTACAAATGTAATGTATGTTCATATAGATGCTCGCGACTTGGTCATCTCAAAACACATAAAATGACACATACTGGTGAAAAACCCTTTAAATGCAATGTATGTTCATATAAATCCTCGACATCAAGTCACTTCAAAAGACATCAAATGACACATACTGGTGAAACCCTTTAAATGCAATAACTGTTCATATAAATCCTCGACATCTAGTCACTTCAAAAGACATAAAATGACACATACTTTTGAAAACCCTATAAATGCAATGTATGTTCATATAAATCCGCGACATCTAGTCACTCCAAAAGACATAAAATGACACATACTGGTGAAAAAACTTATAAATGCAATATATGTTCATATAAATCCTCGACATCTAGTCACTTCAAAAGACATCAAATGACACATTCTGGTGAAAAACGTTATAAATTCAATATATGTTCATACAGATGCTCGCAACTTGGTGATCTTAAATAACATAAAATTACACATACTGGTGAAAAACCTTATAAATGCAGTGTATGTTCATATAGATGCTCGAGACTTGATGATCTTAAAAAACATAAATTGACACATACTGGTGAAAAACCCTTTAAATGCAATGTATGTTCATATAAATCCTCGAGTTCTAGTCATCTCAAAAGACACAATGACACATACTGGTGAAAAACTTTATAAATGCAGTGTATGTTCATATACATGCTCGCGACATGGTGATCTTAAGGTTCATAAAATGACACATACTGGCGAATAACCCTTTAAATGCAATGTATTTTCCTTAAATCCTCGACACCTAGTCGGCTCGAAACACATAAATTAACACATACTGGTAAAAAAAAAACCTTATGATTGCAATGTATGGCCATCTAGATGTTCGCCACTTAGTCATCGTTAGTCACATAAAATCACATATTCTGGTGGAGAACCTTATAAATGGAATCTCTGCTCATGTCGATGCTCGCAACGTAGTGAACTAAAAAACATAAAGTCACACCTACTGGTAAAAAGCCTTATAAATGCAATGTATTTTCATTTAGATACTCGCGACTGTTCATCTCAAATTTACACATAGTGGTGAAAACCTTCTAATGAAATGTATGTTCATATAGAAGCTCGCAACTTGGTGATCTTAAGAAACATAAAATGACACATACTTGTAAAAAACCTTATAAATGCTATATATCTACGTTTATGTAGATGGTCGACATCTAGTAGTCTTAAAAAACAAACAAAGACATACTAGTGTTATTGCCTTCTAATTATAACGTATGTTCGTATAGATACCCGCTTACTTATCCATTATTTTATATTGATGTTATGACGTTTATGAAGACGTACCACTTATGCAGTCTGTCAAACATCATGTTGGTATTATTGGCCACTGGCATTTATGTGACAAATTAGTATTTGTAGCATAGGATCTGAGCGTATTAACACTAAAGAATCCAATCACGGGATCCCTCCCGGACAATTTTTGATACCTATGAGTTCAAAGATTAGTAAACATTATCCCAAATCTTTTGGGGTTGATTTTTTCATCAATCACAATCAAACGGTATGTGTACAAAGCATTATGTTAGTGACATGTATGTACCTGCACACGTCACACGTGGAATCGCCGTTTGCTCGCGGATAATAAATAACTATAGACGTTATGACCTATTGTTTTAGGTTGTGAAGATATAACGTCTATTATTTGTATGTAGAAGGTTGCTTCGTGTATGTGATAATATAACGTTCGGGGGCTCGATTAAATGAGACACAGTTTTGATATGGATTGTTTTATATTGTCTTACAACATTTAAGATTAACGTGGCACTAAATTAAGACTGTCATATTGTTTTTATACTTTGTTACTGAAGGTTACATTATGATTTTGAATATGATATCGAAACTTTATGCGGAGTTGCTCGCATGATTGACTGCACTGTTGAAGGCCGGATTTGCAACTGAATTGTTGACTCATTTCATTATTATTGTATATGGTCGATCAATGATCATAGACAACAACTTGACATTTATAGAGTTAAAATAATATGTAACCTCTACATAACCATTCTTGCTGCTATACGTAATTGTAACAACATTAGAAGTACAATAAATCCGATTATTTAAAACGAGTTAGACGTCACTGAAGTCATGGCACGCAAGCAGAAATAATTACTACATTTAAATGGTATGCTAATTATATCGAATAGCCACTTCACCGTTACGCGCTTGGTGCGTCCAATGATTTAAACCTATGTAAATCCAAGATTCTATTCTGGTAAGTTTTAAGCAAACTAGGTTCACACGTCATAATCTTTAAATATTTATATTTCTGTAAGGGTATAATTGACCTTACAGAATAACCTAAATGTATTCATCATAAGATTCATCTTCAGAATTTCAATCATACTTTTATATTTTAAAAATGTTATATTTACTATAAAAAAAATACCAATCCCGAGATAGTCAAATTGTAATCGCGAGATCAAAATTTTAGCTCGAGATTGGATTCTTAATTGACACATAGGAATGACGACATTTTTTTACTTCATAACTATCATTTGTTATTATTTTGCAAGTGCATGAATCGTGGTTAAGTTGGTAAACTCCACAAAAATATAAATATCGCTCTGTTTTCATTCCATTTTTTTACATGCTCAACAGTGGCAGTATTTTATTATTTTTGTGATTATGTACTTACTTGAGTCCAGTTATAAATGGTTTTGCACAAATTACCATAATTTTCAACTTAATTATAATGATGTGTAGTATTTATTATTGGCTCCTGTAATCTATATATCGTGACGGATTGTCTTTCTATACACCCTGCATATTGGAAAATAATATTGTTATAGCATTATGTAGTATAAAATTCTTGTAGCTAATTTAATTTATTTATAGTATATCTCTAGAGATACAAGTAGGATTTTTTTAAACTTTGTAGGTACCTGCCTAACTAGAGTGCACTTAGTAGTACCTAATCACCCAGAATTATTTTAAATGCCAACATTGAAAAAATCTGATTCATTCAGAATAACTATAGGTAGTGTTACGTTCCTGGACTTTGGTCTTATACCATTACCCATCCTTTTGCGTATCGAGCTGGTACACGAGGCGTAGAAGTAAACGCTAACACAGGGTGAAAGATGAGGGAAGTACTTGTCTAGTAATGAGATTGGATAACTTTATAAAATGTCTAGCGATAAAATATGGAAATTTTGTCTACATAATATAAGTTAATTGATAAACATATAAGTATAACGTAGATAAATACATGATAGTGCTAACGGAAAAAAGCAGATGAAAGCTAAAGAAAATTAGTAGGTAATGAGAATTATATTATAATAATGTTTTTATTGGTATTATTTTGAATTGTAAATAAACATCATTATGTAATTGGGTATGTGTATTAAGATAAGAACCTGATATTCATTATTCATAAGATTTGTACTTAGACAATGTTGGAAATATTTGTAGATATAAGATTTTATGTATTCGGATAATAATTTTGATGCCAACCGTTAGCCAATTAGAAGCAGAGTTACGCGGAGTAATTTATCTTTGTAAAATGCGCCGGTTCTCGCGGGAAAGGCGGTTAGAGCCTCAGACTGAGATGCACGTAATATGATTTCACCAGTTTGTTACGAAAAATAGTGCAGAGTTACAGCCGACGCCGGTCGCTGCAAAGATTGTATTAATTATCCGGATGAATTAAAGTCATCGCTAGGTGTTTAAGTGATAGCTCAAATATAATAATAATTATTATAAAATAAGAACAATAAGGGTTGTAATCTAAAAGCCACAATTGTAAATTAAGAAACAATAAGGAATGTAATTCAAAGCAATAATAATTGTAAAGAGTAATTCGGATTGTGTTATAAAACATTAATTAGGTACCTTAAAAATAAGAAATATTAAGAACCATGTAATAAATGGAGTATTTTTATACAGTCATAAATTAATATTAGGATGCAAGTGTAAAGAAATATTATAAAAATAACTGGTGAAAACAATATACGAAGTAAAGCTAATCCTGGTGTTTTATTTAATTCTGCTTGCTCCTTTATAGCACTACATTACAAAACTTAAACAATCAATTTATTCGACACCCCAAGTGAACACCAACACCCTGAGCTAGCTTCGAACTTGAGGGTAGGTACATCAGTAGATACGTTACGTTCTGGTATATTGAGTCAAAGCCGAGAGGTTAAATAAGAAGGGGGTAAGGCTATCTGTGTGTGGCTGTAACGGGGACCATGAAGATATCCTGGGCTGATCACATTACAAATGTGAAGTTTTTAACAGCAGCAAATAAGACAGAATAACTTATAGGTAACTAAAACCATCAAGCACAGAAAAGCTGTATATTTTGACCATATTTACCTCAATGAGAAGTATGATTTCACTCCTACTCTTTTTTTCTGTTGCTCAGTTTATTGAGGAATGCATAGTCAACCTCGTTTGTGTATGACCTACAACCAAGTTATCATGGGTAATAGTCTGTAGGTAAGTTTCCAATGGCATTTAGGTAGATACTAACACCGACAGAACTGTCTGCCTTCAGCAAACGGCTCCCCTAGAGTACGAAAACACCGGATCATCGACCTCTAGTATAAATATTAGTCAGCTGGTCTTAAAAAATTAAGTAACCATCCTGCTAGCTACTATTCGAATACAATGAAAACATTAATTAATTATAATATTTATTGCATTAATAATGAAATTCATTCAACCTTAAGAGGTTAAAAAATGGCGCTATCTTTTAACACTATTCCTTATGCTTAATTATTTAAACATTAAATTTCTCGCGTTTATTTTTTTACGTCCTCTCGACTGGACAGCTTTTTTCTACTGACCTTCGACCTTTTATCCCCTTCTCCAGAACACTCTCGTGGACGATGCGAAGCCATCGGCAACGCAATTCAAAAACATCCGACGTTCCTCGCCCAATAAGAATTATTGGTCGACAGATCGCGCCATGTTTTAACCTTTTAAGGTTGAATGATTTTTATTATTAATGCAATTGATATTATTATAATTAATGATTATTTTCATTGTAATCGAAACGTAGCTAGCAGGATGATGGCTTACTTATTCGAGATATTTTGTTAATTAAATGATAGCATTTATAATACCTATCAATAGATGGCAATGGGTACCAATCCTATATCACCTATTTTGACAGATTTTTCATGGATATACCTAGTGGAGTTAAGGAGATAAGCAAGTTAAATTCATTTAGTAACACCATATTATAAGTAGGTACTGGTATAGATTTGTGGATGATAATATCTTTTATGATGATAACAGTTTTGGTAAAGATTTTGTTCCGTGACCTAATAGGTAGGTCGGTAATAAAGTTGTTTACCTACTTTATTGTGTTAATTTGTTATATAAGCGAGATTTTACTGTACCTATTCGTTTCAGTGTTTATTTGCCTTTTGGTGAGTGCATATAGCGCCTGAAGTTACCTTAAGGTAAAACACGGGTCGCAAAAAACTACTCCAATGGAATAGTATATAATGTAAATCCATTAGAATTTCTACACTTTCCTACCTATATTAAATATTATAGATTAATTAATTATAATCGAGGATCTTAATCTAGAAAAAGTGATACAGAAACACTTGTCACTATTAAATTCTAGGATCTATGTTTCATATTATATAAGCTCGTACTATTCACTTTCTCAGGTGGTTTATTAATGTGTTATTAACACAGCTTAACACTAAGGGGTTCATAAGGACAACTCATTCTCTTTCTTGACTATTTGGACGTCGATAATAATACACTTGGTTGTGATTAGCTCCGAGTAATTAAATTTTAGATGTTTCCAAGATCCAAGACGTGTGACCTGTTGCGCCTACGACAACTTAAGTGTGGACAGGGGAGTAAGGTCATGTTGACGCCCGTATTTGAACATACCGAACCGAAAAGAAACCATTTTTTTCCGTCTTTCGTTCCGACAATAATAACGGGTTTTCCGGTGTAGTGCCGGTTCGAAGACCTGCTTTTGATGCGCATTTGAATAATTTCCGACTGACTCAACATATTCAAATAGGTACGTAAATTTCTGAAGGGGGGCATGACACTAGTGGCTAGGGTGGTTATAAATTCTAGGCAATCTGACGGTAAATTTGTCTTTATTTCATAATTTTAAGACTGAGCTGAACAGGACAAGGTCATTCATAGTTCAGTCAGAAATTAACCTCAGCGTTGAAGGACGTGATTTTAATTCAATCCTTCAAAAACCTCTAAACATCGGGGATTTATTTTAAGAAACGCAATAATTATTAATTACAATTCTTGGTCGAATGAATTATCATTATTATTATTAGTATTATTATCTTCAAACATAAAATGTATGCGACGTAACCTGATGCCGGCCGAAGGAATACAGGGCTGTCAAAGAATATCAATCTAATGGAACGTTTTAAAGAGTTACAAATTTAAAGTTAAAAATTGCTAGTAAGCTATTTTATTATTATTCCATCTGTACAGTAGTACAGATGGAATTATTACATATTTCCAAGCGTCAAACGGCATACAACATTCATCTAAAATAAGTATGAAAAGACTAGCTGATTATGTTTTGTTATTTTTGTATTGTTCTTATTTTTTTGCTTATCAAAATATTTCACGTATTATCTGATGATGTGTATTTTCAGTATATCATTAAAATCATTAAAATTGGTATTTAGTTGATATAACATAGAAAAATCTGTATATCATTAAAATGTTAATTTAGTTATAGTTTTTAATTAAACCTGTACAATTACATATTAGATTTAAACACTGTTGTACTGTGTGACTTTTATAATATCAAATAGCCTTACGCGAGATGGGCAAGATAAAAAATAAAACTGTAGGATGTCTGCAGAAGATTAAACAAAACCCAGCTCATTGGATAACCGAATGGTAAACAACGCGCTAGCTTAGTATTGGTTTGTGACACAGACCACTTTTATCAAAAAAAACTTTTTTACGTAAAACGATCATTGAGTATTGTTATGTTACATATCCAGTGAAAAAAGACCAAAAAATATTGAAATAAACTAGTTGTAAGTATATTTTTGTTCCAAATCCATAAAAATAACACAAAAGATTGGATTGGTTTGTTCCATATCCGGATATAGAACAAACCAATACTAATAATTCGCTACGCTATATTATAAGTTGTATTGGTTTGTTCCATATCCTTTTCGACCAATGGCATTGCGCATTTTACCTGGAAGAATGTGGACAAAGAACAAAACAATACGCAAATTCGTCAGTTTATTTAGTCATAGTTACATTTAGTTAGGTCATGCATAATGTTTGACTGGCTTTAATATTTGTTTGTGATTTGTATTGTATTATTATAAATATAAGTTTTAAAGTAAATATTGGATTTTTCTCCATCTCCCCTAGAATTTCTGATAACATTTGATTTAGAAAATGTTTTTTTCTCTTCCAAAGGCAAACGTATCAAATTTTTTTGAATGTCTTTAATTTTACAGCTTATTGCAATATAAATAAAACTGTATACAATTATTGTATTTGGCACGAATTCCTAAATGGCAGATCTGGAAATGTTTTGGCAAGTGCATTGATCAAAATACTGACACAGATCATTCGTGACATTCCAACCATAAATTAAGTATATAATTTTGTGATCGGATAAATGTGTAGGTAGGTACCTCAAAATAAAAATTCCGTAAAAACGTAATTGAACAAAATTTTTCTGAACCTGGGCATGGAACATTACAAAAGTTAGATACTGCTCATAGCGTAATTGAACGTTTCCTAAGAAATTGGGAGGTTTATTCTCCATTTTCATTGATTCGGTAGGTACTTAGATATATTGAAAATTTCATAGGAAAAAAATGTTTTTTTAAGTTTTACAGCTGATGTTGGAGGCTGATTTTTTCGACTACCAAGTCATTGCAGCCTCTTATGATTTTACCAATATTCAAATCACAAAATTAAAGCATTTACAATACGAAAAACGATCTCTTCTGTCCAATGTGAAATGGCGAAAGGATTTCAATGATCACTTCATTGAAATTAATTTGATTCGTCGTAATATAATTACCCCTTCCAGTAGCTCTAGAAAAAAATGGGTTCCACTTCGTATACAAAATAGTAATTGCAATATTTTACCTCAAATTCCAATTTTAAAAAAGTATGTTCCTACAGGAAACAAGAAAATCGTTAACATTAAGTCACAAAATAATAAGGATTTTTTCAAAGCATTATTTGCACTGTAAGCAATAATTAATGAGAATTTTTTTTCTAAAAACCTTTGTATAATTCGTTCAATTGCCTTATTTCCCTTTATATTTCTTATTTTTTTCGATGATATTGTATTATTATTAGAAATTTCTATTATGTCCTTTTTCAATAATTACTTACCTACCAAGATTATTTTAATGTTTTATTGTAACAATTTTTCTTATCGCATTAAATAATAAATATAATGACCTATAATGTATTTATTATTATTGATGAAAACACAGTAACAATGAAATATTACGCACGTTGTAATACAAAAATAGGAAAAAATATTATCTTGGTTTGTTCCATATCCATAATTTGTTCCATATCCACAAAAACGAAAAACATTGTGTATTTTGTGGATATGGAACATAACAAAAACGTGAAATAAAGCATTACGGTGTATAAGTGCCATGTAAAATCACTATTAATAAGATAAATAGCTGAATATTATAACATCCCAACAGAAAGTTTGATTCTAAACCAAACGCAATCGCAGTAGTAAGCATGTGTACATGTAATGCTCGTTTCCCGCTAATTATTATTGAAGTTATTTGAATTGTTCTGTGTCACAAACCAATAGTAGGCTAGCGAACTGTGTATATTATATTTTTCCGCCAAATTGCACACAATTAAAAACAACTTATCACAAAAATAAGTAATAGGTCATCGACAGCCCTGGCGTGACTGTCGGTGCCTTTGTTATCTTCTCAGCGACGCTAGCTTTAAATAAAACAATAATCTGTGGGTGTCTCACGTTAATAATCATTTTTTTTATATAAATTATTTTTTGCATTGGCTTTACTTGCCAACAAAATACAATAATTATTATTGTACCTACCTATTTTTGTAAAAATAAAATTGCGTTACATCTTTGTAAAAGTGTCAGACTAAATTAATTAAACTAATCGGGTAAGTAATAAAGTCATTAATTTCTTTTATTTTGTTAACTGTCAATTCATGGTTTAACTGCATTGTATTGTTGTTTTTATTTAATAAAACGCAATTTTTTATAGTACTTATTCCACTTTCAATTAATATATCGTCGCCGTAGATGTCAAGGGAGCCAGTCCACAAAATCATAATGCTGAGAAATCGGCGCGCAAAGATTTTGTGTGACAAAAAAAGGAACAGTTTTTGTTTTAACTTTTTTATTTTTAAAGATAGAATTGTGAAACTTTGAACGTAGATACTTTGTGATATTATCTTTTTATTATTTTGAATGAATAACTAAAAAAAATTGTATTTTAAAAGTTATGTGTGTTATATCTCTTGACCACTGAATATTGACATGTACAGTTGGCATACTTGTGCGGTAGTCAAAAGAGTTAGGCCTCTTATGCCTGTTGAACACTGAGAATTTGTGGACAAAGAACTAACATTTTGTGGATATACTCTAAAGAAAAGTCTATTATTGACCTTTTATGGTGCCCACCTTAACCTAGAATCTACCTGATTTCATTCAGTATGTGAACATAGTCGTCTCTAAACAAAAAGTTAGCTTTTCAAAAATATAATTACATTGTTGTTTTAATTTAATCAAACGCTTTTTTTGTAGTACTTATTCCATTTTTAATCAATAAATTAGGACCGGTTTCATCCGCCTCAGAGGGACATTTTCAACTTGTTCATTTCAGTTGAAAATGTCCCTATGAGGCGGACGAAACCGGTCCTAATTTATTGATTAAAAGTGGAATAAGTACTACAAAAAAATTGCGTTTTATCAAATTAAAACAACAATACAATGCAGTTACACCATGAATTGACAGTTAACAAAATAAAAGAAAAAAATATATAATTACAATTAAGTTACAATAAAACTAGACACACATTTTAATCATCTCCATCGCTCTCTGAGCTGCTGTTTTTCTGAGTTGGACGATCTTCAGGCTCCAAATTTTTATAGAAGTCGTGATAGGTTGACGGAATGCTACCTTTTTGGCATAGTTTTGACAGATCTTTTAGTTTACCTTGGTCAATTCTAGGTTTGGAACTGTACAGCCTTGGTACTTCTAGGGTAGGTACGTTTCGATGCCGTCTTCGCTGGATTTGTAGTGACTCAAAGTTATTCTGGCTCAATTGGTATTTATAAAAGATAGTCGTGGGTTCACCTTTGCGATATTGGAACCACTTTACCTTAAGCCACTTCATTTTGTCTCCATTTTCCGACAGAGTTTTATTGGTCATCACTTGACTGCAATATTTCTTGTAATCGAAGAAGTCGGAATATTCCATTTCCACAACCTTATGGTAGGGGTTACTAGTTTTCGCGGTACGGGCGACCATATACCATCCTTCTGGTGTGAATACTTCCACTTTCCTTCCTCGGGCCTCTATTGTGGAGTGCACAGAATCGCACTCCATTTCGGAGTGCCCTGATTCCATAAATTTTTGGTTTATTGTGTTGATGGGCAGCTGTTCCACGGCACGTAATAACATTGTAGATACAACTGAGTTGCGATTTTGACCTGAAGCTGTATCCGAATACAGAGTTACTTCTTTTTTGGGGCCTACTGAAACCAAGAGCTTCCACAGGCACGTGGCGACCTCCGAAGCACCCTTTGTACCTGCACCTTCATGCCACATGTAGTTCGTCGCTTGTCTAGTAGCCAGGTCATACACTGTGAAATTGTAGGTTTTCAGCTTTTTGGTATAATACAACTGTCCTACTTGCAAACTTGGAGTCAACAATATTTTTTCCAGATCCATGGTAAAGCAACTAATTGTTGGATCACACATAGCTTGGGCCTTGTCGATTTTTTTGTGTTCTCTCGCTTCCTCTTTTCGAGTCAAGTGCAGTTTGTATTCCTCCTCGTCTTTTGCCTTCTCTTCGTCTGACTTGTTCTTGTACTGAGTACAAAAGTCACACTGATCCTTTTTAGGAGTGTGAAAGCCGTAGTTAAATTCTGTGACAAAGATCGATTTGTAGAAGCCGTGCTTTTCTGGTTCAATATTATGCTCCTTGCAATACTCTACATAGTCCATGTAGATACGAGTCTCGCTCAAACCAGAAGGCAAGTATTTTCTCTTACTGCTGCTCCGGCAGTAATGGGAAGCAACTACGGGCAACGATTTGATGTGGTCCCTGATTATGTTCCTCACTTCCTCTGGTTTTTTGTTGGGCGGTTCTTTGTGACCTCTCCGATCTATATCAGCGACACCTGAAGGAGTCAACTTTTTCATTGCATTTTCAACTTTTTTGCTCGAGATGTCATATGTCGCCAAAAAGAACTGTTTGCACACTTGGGCTCTCAATTCATTACACATCACAGAGTATTGCAAGGTATACTCTCGTTTGGTGCAGTCTCCATGGTACCTTCGTTTCACTGGGATACGATTTACACTGTTACCAATGAAGGCCCATCTTGCTCTTTCGGAATCCAGACTCAGATAGTCGGCCAACATTTGCTCCCGCTGTGGTTTTCCTATTTTGGATGTGCATTTATAATGGGACTTACAGTTAACTTCTCTTATCGCCCTTGCTCGAATTTTTTTTCCGGATCTGCTTTGATATTCGCTGCCTGCCATTCTCAATATCTTTTGTGAATTCCGCTTCCACATTTTTGGGTTTCGCTTGCGTTTCCTACTTAAATCATCTGTAGTCTGATCTGTAGGAGTGGGGATGGATGATACAGGATTGTTACTATGGTTGCTCTCGGTTATTTCAGAAGTATAAGTTCCTGAAACATTAATGTTGTGTTGATAATATGCAGGTTCCTGCTGGCATGACTCATTTGAATCTAGTAGTGTTGGTGCCAGGTTGACGTTCCAATCTGTAAAACAAAACAAAGTAGTTTATTTCTTTGAAACTACCAAGATAAATATTAATAATTTGTTATTAGCAAATGACTCTCTGATTGTCACAGGTTTTAATCAAACCAACAATTATTGATAACCAACAAATTAAAATATTGACCTCCCACGTGTGTGCTTGGAGAGACATTTTGGAGCTCTGTATATATGGCTGGACCAGCAATCTTGTCCGGAGCTTGCATATTCAGCTCGAGGTCTGCACATCCAGCTTGTACGGCATTCCCGTGAGAGTCTGTAAAAGAAATAAAACTAATACAGCTTGCGCACACATTACTCATTGCTGTCAAAGCAGCCTGAATCAACATTTTTAACTAGTAAGTGTTTTTAGCTCAATATTTCATCGACACTTACCTTTACGGGGTATGTTGATTAGTAGAATTTAAAACGGCTGCAACCATTAGTCTCCCACGTGAATAGTTCATTATTTAGCACCTTTTCTCACTGAATCACAACTGAATACAACAATCACACTAAATACACTGAATAAAAATGCTTACAGTCGCAAACCCAAAGAAAAAAGATCACCAAATAAACCAACCGCAATGTTAGTATGAATAATATGACAAGATACAGGTGCTGGCGTGAATAACCCGACTCGCTAAACTCAGTTTTCTCTGTTTCTTATGCTGAGTTAGAGCAAGACAACACTATAAATCTTTGTCGAATGTGAGCCGAGGCGTGCGTACCGGGCCACAGATTGAGCGGGAAGTCCCAGTGGTCAACAGCGTTAAGTCACAAAATCATGTGAAATTATTCGGAAGTCAAAAGACTTATGCGGCTTGTCGTCATTGACTACTTTAATGTATGTGTGCTAGGTCTGTTGGCAATTTACAAAATACTCATACATAGGGCTTTTTGTGGCTCAAATCCATTGACCACGGCATCTTTGATGGTTTTAAAATGCTTTTGTGTACTTAACTCATTTTCGCCAAATGTGTGGCTTGACTCCCTTGACATCTACGGCGACGATATTAGGACCGGTTTCGTCCGCTTCAGTGGGACATTTTCAACTGAATACATTTTTTTTGTCATTAATTGAGTTAGCATTTACTTGGTAGAACTCCATTTTAAAAGAAATTAAAATATAATTAATTATGTTTTCATTTCTTTTAATAAAAAGTCACTTTCTTTTTATAATAAACAGACATCACTATAGTCCACTTTTTTTTTAAATATGCATTAGAATTAAACAATATGTACCTATTTTTTTAATAATTATGAAATAGGTCTTACACAATATTCAAAATAAATACTATTTATTAATAATGTTTTTTGGATAGCACATGAAATAAAAATGTAGGTAGATATGTATTTCAACATCCTTCGTATGTTTAGCTCTCGGGCAATTTCAGGTTAAAACGTTATTAATATTATATTAAGTTTATATCGTGGCTATCCATCATATTGGTTGCAATATTTCCCACCAAACAGCTGATTAACAAATTGAATTAAGTAACATTTACGTATATTAAAAGATATCATTTTTTGGTCACCCCATGATTTAAATTTAATTAAGAGATCATTATTTACTTTAGACCAAAGCATTGTCGGCGACCTTTGAATATTACCAGTAGAGCAACAATTCCGGACCACATGTAAAAAAATCATATTTTCAATTCTCAAGGGCAATTCTGTAGAGCGTCCCCTTAAGTGTAAATATATTTTTTATCTTATTTATAATGTTTTTGTATTGTTTTTATTGTATAATGTTCTAATAAAATTATCCATTCCTATGAACAAGTTGTTTCCTTTACCTTCCCTAAGTTTATAGAATAATGTAATATTCTTCTGCAGTGTGACCTGATGTCCACATCATGTGCATGTAGTATATGTTGGCTGTTGGTTGCCACTGTTGAGGTCACTCCAGTGTGTGGTGTTCAATGCGTAGGTAGAGGATGATAGTAATGACGAAGTCTTCAATGTCGTACGGTGAGAATTATTAGCAGCTTGTTATACGATGATATTTACTTGCTAAGTGCTTGATTTGAGTGACATTGAGTTGAATTGTTTTTCCTTATTTATACAATACAAAAGTAACACGTCAACACAAAATTACACAATATAAAATATAATAGGTATACAATTACATTAGACTAATTATAAGCATCAGCGTTTTAAATTGAATATCGAAAAGAAATATTATTTATTATTGTAACCAAATACTATGGGAAATGTTTACTCAGCTCAATACCCGTAATATTATTTAAGTATTGTGGTATGTAATATTACACCGTCTCTAATTACGCTGACCGAACATGATCAGTTGTTTACTAGAAAATTTAATACATTCAGTGGGAATGTATCGCTGCAAAGTAACTTGATATTTTTATAAACAAGAGATGAATTTGATAGTTATTATTCGGCCACTACATATATTTTACTTATAATTTTTTTTTGTCATAATTACTCTTCTTTCTTCTTATGAATTCTCTTCCATAAAATCAAATAAATACTTTTTTCGATGGCTGGTTCTCCCTCGGGTCTCAAGAGGTATGTTATGACGGTATTATTTGTGCCCCGGGTTTCACTTTTCGGCATCTTCAAGCATTGTGTACACTCACCAAAAGGCAAATAAACACTGACAATGAATACTACTTTTAACTCTAACTTATATAACAAATCAATACAATAAAGTAGGTAACATTTCCATTTCCTACCTATCTAGTCATCGGTCACAATAAAAAAATATGAATAGTTAGTGTTTGTAAAAAAAAACCCCTATAATATAATCAATAATAAGTCGTCAAAACCTAATAGAACATTAGTAATTATAAACAATAAAAATAGGTACTACACTCAAGACGTGTAAAACGTCTATCCTGAACCATTACCGAGTTATCGACGAGACGGCGCTGATTCGGCTTAATCAGCCTAGGATCGCTCTTTACCGGCAGAACGAACATATCTGAATTTGACCAACATGTCTACCAACCTAAATTTTTGCCGTATTATGAATTGGAGATATGTAGCTGCCGATAACTGTTTAATGCATGCAATTCCTTCCATAATAATTTGGGTAATGAAAATAATGGAAACGTACTTAAGTGAATAGATCTGCTGGAAAGATACTTGTACGTCAATAATTTATTAAAATTGAGCGTTTCTGATTTTTCTTATTTGAAAGATGACGTCATAGTGTCACACCTTCGAATTGTCCCCATTCGAGGGTGTCTCCTCTGGGGGTCTAGAGGCCGGAACCATTTCCGAGCTAACTCATAGTAATGATTGGTTAAGATAAAAAAAATATCCGGCAACGCTGTTTGTCCGAACGCAAAAAAAGGCAACGCTCCATTTGTGTACACCGCATTTATGGTGGGAGATCACTTGCAGTGCTAAAGCGCGTCTCGCTGACAGCGATATCAAAAAACGCTTCTCGCTGATGGCGAGATCGAAAGCGAACAATATCTAATAGGCTTCCAGAGATTGCAATTGTAAACATATGCATTTCGCATTACGAAAAATTGATGAAAATATAATAAATCGTAAAAGTGTATTATGTCAAATAAAAATCGCCGTTTTAGACCATTTCGAGGTGTTTATTTGATCACTCCCAAGTCGCAAACGATGACCAGTAACCAGCATACCGAGCGAAGAAAGAGAATGCATATTCTTCGCCCTGACGGGAGATGGCAATAACTATATGGGTAACAATGATGAATATCATATTAATGTAGTTTCCTTGTGCGAACAGGTGCTACTTATTATGAATGGGATAGTGTGAATAAAAACGATTAAAACCAAATAAGTTTCCTAATTTCTTTATTTATATATAAAATATAATATTATCACTAAATCCAGCTTTTAATCAAGCTATCGTCATACTCAGCAGATACCTTCCACTTGTCAAACGGCTAATAATGTTGAGTTCATTCATTCAAAACAAAAACTTCCGTCGGCTGACATTTTATTTAGACAGAACCAAGTCCAATTTCTTTGGACATAACAAGTATTACCATAACAAGGCAAACGTTTAATATTAAGAGGAGAATGCACAGAACATTAAAATAAATAACACCAATTTACAGGCTTAAACGAAAATACGATGAAAGTTGTACAAGTGTTAGTAATTAGTGACGTCACATGTATTACGATTCAATTAAGGAGATGTCTTTACCTACCAGTGCATCTATCTTATATACAAAACTGATATCGGCAACTATCGATTGTAGTTTTCCATTTTTTCTATCGAAGTATTAGTATGTATTGTAACAAATACAAGAAGTTAGTTGTAATTGTTACAATAAGTGCTATGTTTTGACAACATCTCTATGTAAAGTTTATAGTGCGATAGACAGTTTTACTGTTTAGACGGCTAACTTATTGTAAATGTTACAATGCGTGCTAATACTTCAGTAATATAAAAATGAAAAACCACCCTCGATAGCAATCTTGTGTACAGAATAGATGTGCAAAAGAACCTAGCGCAAAAATACGAAGCACACATTAAAAAATTTATAAAAATCGATGTTTTTTTAAATAAATATAAAAAATATTAAAACTATGAATTAGTGAAATTAGCACTTTATAGAAAACCTAATAAACTAATTTTTAATAATACCTAAATATTACCTACCTAATAATAAGATGGGGTCCTTTGACAAATTCACAGTTTATAACATTTTTTTTCAATTGTAAGTTTACTTTTGACTCAAAATAAAAAATATTTTTTTAAATGTTATCAGATACCTACATATTTATTAATTAATACAGTTGAAATTGTAAAATATCAAAAAATGTATATCGTCTTAAACCCTGCGAAACCAAACCATAACAAAATATACTTTGTCCAAAATACTCATTATCTATAAAATATCTAAAATTATGCCAATTAATCATACATAAAATAAGATATTTCATAGATAGAATAATATTTTTATAGATTATAGTTTGGTTTAGGCAGGGCATAAAAATTTAAAAAAATATTAACATGTGTGATATGTATTTTTAATTCAACGAAAATATATAAATCTGAATGGAAAAGTGTGCACCATATTGTCAGATCGCCTAAACAAAGCTACGAGCTAGCTGAGAGTCCAACGATGGTCACGCGGTTTAAGCGTCGGCTTATAGCGTCGTGGATTCCAGGTTCAAATCCTGGGTCTGGCATGTACATATATTGTTTATCAATTTGTGCAGGGTCAGAGTATGGACTGACTTAATAGGTTGAGAAAGTGGCTGACATCCGTTTCTCGTAAAAACAAAATCTGATGGAGGCCCATGTGTTCCTATTAGGATCGAATATGGTTTAAAAAACAACTAGCTTACGGTAGTGGAGTTCGATACACTTCAATTTATGTCACTAAGACCTAACGTCCACTTACACAAATCCAAAATACACTAAACAACAAACGAGATTTCTTTGAGCAAGTGGGTTTGAAGTATTCAAAAACTGTATTTAGCACAGACACAATAAGTATTATTGTATGGTTTAAAATAATATTACATACGGTTACATAATATCATGTCGCTATAGAATAGGCTACATGAATATTAATTATTTACTTTAACACCTTTATTCGTATAATATATTATATTAAAATAATGTCCTAAAAATGCGGAATTTCTTTTTAAATAAATAAGTCGTTGTGAAATATGCTACCAGAAGTTATGCATGAGTAATTATATCACATTCAAATGGCCTTGTCTGAATACGCCAATTAGGGTCGCCCTAATACAATAGATAAATTTCTACCCACCTGACAATTTGACCCTTACCTGGGACGACAAATAACGGTCAGTCATTCATCAACCGTACGCATATAAACATTTACCTACGCTAAACCGTCAAGTGCCACGCACCGGATGACCCAGTTAACAATACCGAACGAGACTGATAATACGACCAGGATTGACAACCAAACCATGGAGCCAGCCTAAATAGCATAAAAGGTTAGTGCCGGGCATCCTAAACATACCCTCCCCTCTTCCCAGCATCCGAATCATTCCTGGACAGTTTACAGTTCAATGAAAAGCAAAGCCAGTGTCTCTTATTTTAGTGTTTTTACAAACAATTTGCATGCGTATAAGCATTTACACGAATTGGCTTTTCACCGGAATGAGTCCTTTCATGTAATTTCATCTTATTAAAATCATAACTACAATTATCTCATTAAAATGACCTTTCAACAGAATGAGTCAATTTTTGCGATATTATGACACTGAACGTTGTGCATGAGTAATTACATAAATATAAGATTTAAATGGCTTCTCACCAGAATGAGTCTTTTTATGCCATTTAATGCTACCAGATCAAATGCATGAGTATATATTAGATAAATCACATTATATTAACGTTATACATGGGTAATTACATTTATCACATTATGACTTTTCACCAGTATGAGTCAGTTTGTGTCTTTTCATGTTACCAGACGTCGTGCATGAGTAAGTGCATGTGTCACATTTAAATGGCTTTTCACCAGAATGAGTCATTTTATGTGTTTTCATACTACCATAAGTCGTGCACGAGTAATTGCATATATCACAGTTGAATGGCTTTTCACCAGAATGAGTCATTTTGTGTATTTTCATGTTACTTGAACGTCTGCAGGAGTATTTGCATTTATCACAGTTAAATGTCTTTTCACCAGTATGAGTCAGTTTGTGTCTTTTCATGTTACTTAACTGTCTGCATGAGTAATTGCATTTATCACATTTAAATGGCGTTTCGTCCGAATGAATCATTTTATGTGTTTTCATGTGACCTGACTCTCTGCATGAGTATTTGCATATATCACAGTTAAATGGCTTTTCACCAGAATGACTCATTTTGTGTTTTTTCATACTACCAGACGTCGTGCATGAAAAATTGCAATTTTCACATTTATATGGCTTTTCACCAGAATGGGTCATTTTGTGTGTTTTCATGGTACCTGATTGTCTGCATGAGTAATCGCATATATCACATTTAAATGGCGTTTCGCCCGAATGTGTCATTTTGTGTGTTTTCATGCTATTTGACGTCGTGCATGAGTAATTGCATTTATCACAGTTAAATGGCTTTGCACCAGAATGAGTCATTTTGTGTGTTTTCATTCGACCTGACGTCGTGCATGAATATATGCATATATCACAGTTAAATGGCTTTTCACCAGAATGAGTCATTTTGTGTGTTTTCATGGTACCAGACGTCGTGCATGAGTAATTGCACTTATCACATTTAAATGGTTTATCACCAGAATGAGTCATTTTATGTGTTTTCATGTCATTTGAACGTTTGCATGAGTATTGGCACTTATCACATTTAAATGGTTTTTCACCAGAATGAGTCATGTTGTGTGATTTCATGCCACTAGACTGTCTGCATGAGTAATTGCATTTAACACAGTTAAATGGCTTTTCGCCAGAATGAGTCATTTTGAGTGACTTCATGGCGTGACCAGGACGAAATCTTGAAAAATGACCATCGTCACATTTAACCAGACTTGCAACGGAATCGTTCGTTTTCGCAATTGTGGTTTTGTGTATCGCTTTGTGAGGCAACATCAGGTCTAACGATGCAAAAAAATCAAAACAGATACTGCACACAAAATTTTGTTTATGAAACGATTTTTTTTCCAGTTGTATAACTGCCACTAATAATTCTATGTTTACCATATTAATCGATTGAAAAATATCCCGTTCACTATTGCGACAGGCGACATCTTTCAACATTTCTATATATTCCTTCAGTTCTTTCTTGATGTCTTTTTCCTCAATGTGTAGGTCTTCGCTAGACACCTGTGCTTCAGTCGCATCCCAAGACGATATGAGACGCGGAACATTGGCCGCTACAGTGCTTCTAGCGATAATCTAAAAAAACATTTAAAAGTATTAATAAATTATGAGATTTTTTATTAACAGTTCATTATAACCATTATGTACCATGTCAGTCGTAGGGATTCTAATCATGCACAAAACTCTTTTATTCGGCGCACTTGTTTAAATTATTACAATATGTATTTCTTCACCGTTAATCCATTCAATAATTCACCTCTTTCGTTTAAACGCACTATCTTCAAAATTTTGTATAGATAGACATAATATGTCTTATATAATACTTATACATTCAAAAAACATATTACTTTTTTGTCTTTTCATTAGTCTTTCTCACTTTTCTTAAGTAATTTCTTTATATTTATGTTATTCTTACTTTTTATCTTGTTAAGCTTAACTATATTATAAATTATATATGAAAACTTTGCTGGTTGTCAAAACTTTTTATTATTCTATTGAAAACATATTTTTGTAATTAAAATGTAACTGCTTGTTTCCCCTATAAATTAAAAAAAATAGTAAAAGATCCAGGTGGAAACAATATGCCTAGATACGGCTAAATGAAAGTTAAGACCCAACCATACACTAATGGTAAAAACACATTGATCATTCATTGATAAAATAACGTTAAAATATTACGAGGTAAAGGAGCAAAACACACCAGCCCAGTATCAGACTTATAAAAAAGTTAAATTGACAAGTGAACACGACAAGACCTCTATAGAATTTCCCAAATATAATCTTTCGACTTTCTGACCTGTCGAGCAGTTTTTTCTAACTTCTAGATTTTATCGTTCACCATGTTTCTAGACGAAGGCATATCTTTTATTCTTTGAATATATTTTTCCTTGTTTGAAATTTTTCAAAAAGGTCGTGGGAGCATTTTGACCACGCTTCTTTTATAGATTTCCTATAACTGCACGGTTTTCCATTTTCACTGTCTGTCAGAATTACTACAACTAGCTCCACCAAGTATTTTTTTGTTGATACTAATGAAATAGTTTGTTACTGTATAACTTAGCTTGGTATTTTACACACATAATGACACCAGAATTCGTTGCGATCAGCTGAGGCATTCTCTCGCTACAGTGGTCTCAAGCATTGTAAATCGATCATAATCAGAAGTTCGCGGAGCGGCTTCCTCCGCCGCCTGATGAGGTGAGTGCGATAATGTTATGTGTCACGCATAAAGCATTAGGAGCGATTTGTTCAATTATATATTTACAATAAACAAATTCTTGAAGAGTATTTATTATTTTGTATACGATACGATCTGTCATTTATGCACAAATTTCGTCGGTTCCGTTAGCGCATCGCATTCATGACTGGCCATGGAAACTTTGCGGCCAAACTACAGGGGTTTGGTTTGGCAGGACATGGGTCGGGTTGCTCATGTGGACATGACCAGCAGGACGCAGAGCACGTCCTGTGGGACTGTCCACTTATGGGCCCCGAAGCAGCGAAATTGTTTGCCCGGGTCCGACCCCATTCGGGCCCAATAGGACACGCGGACATGGTGGCAACCGAGGCAAATTTTGCGGCCTTTACTAAATTCGCCAGAGCGTACGGGGGGCGGGACACTCTCGACTCCCCTTGCGACTCTTCAAATTAAAGTCACTCTGATAGTTGCCATATAAATTAACATCATGCATTCGTACTTCGGTGCAAGGTTGCATCACCAGTCCCGTGCGGCTCTGCTCGGGACAAAATGAGGGCTTAAATTCTTTGATCTGGCACACGTAAGGGTTATGTTAGCCGGCCGCGTATGACGTGGCTGCATATACATAACGGGAGGGGAGGTGGGAATTTACACACCATGTTCTATTAGTAACAATAATAATATATTCATTGACATGTTTTCTTTTTAAAGTAAATGGGTAACGTTTTTAGTCATCTTTACACGATTTAAGAATTAAGTGGCCCGTCGCCATCACGAAACAAAGTGACGTGTTTCCAGCTCGACGTTCTCTCTCAAAATGAAAATTATTTGCCGTTTCACTGATGTACTACCTTAAGCTTGTACGTGAGTCGGCGTTGCGCGAACTGATCGATCGATTAAAACCGACTGTGGTACTGGGCTGGGCAAGGCCTGGCACGACAAATAACGGTCAGTCATTCATCAACCGTGCGCATATAAATACTTACGTAAGCTAAACCGTTAAATGCCACGCACCGGATGACCCAATGAACAATACCGAACGAGACTGATAATACGACCAGGATTGACAACCAGACCAAGGAGCCAGCCTCAATATGCATTAGGCATCCTAGACATATCCTCCCCTCGCAGCATCCGAATCATTCCTTTACAGTTTACAGTTCACTGAAAAGCACAGCCTGTGTCTTTTACAGACAATTTGCATGCGTATAAGAATTTATACGAAATAGGTTTTCACCGAAATGGTATTTTATGTAATTTCATCGTATTAGAATATATGCATGAGAAATTGCAATTATCGTATTTAAATAGTTTTTCACTAGAATGAGTCCTTTTGTGCAATTTCATGCTACCAGATTTATGCATGAGCAATTACAATTAAAACATTTCAATGGTTTTTCACCAGAATGAGTATTTTAATGCAATTTCATGCAACCAGATTGTATGCACGAGGAATTATAATTTAAGTAACTTTTCACAAGATTAAGTCTTTTTTCTGTATTTTCATGCTACTAGACGTTATGCATGAGTAAATAAATTTAAATAAACTAAGTAAATGAACGTACCTGGTCCATTGGGCTGTATTGTCGATCGGAGGAGCCGGGTTGAGGATCCTCATTGTTGATTTGGCGAATTGCATCGTCAAGAAATTCTTCTTTGATTATGACACCCTCATTGTCATTCTCCATTCTTGTATTGATCAGGCTGTCTTCACACTCCTGAAAATAACAACATGATTAATAATATTATGTAACAGCATCACCATTATGATCAGCCAGAGTCAATCCATTTCTGGATAAGACCTGCTACAGCTGCTTTCAGTGGCCACCAATGTACGACTGCATTTGGCAAATGAATATATACTCACCAAAAGACATTCCAGCAAACTGCAGTACATTGCGTACTTTAATCTGCCTTTAATAGTACATTGAGATCTATTTATAGGGTTGCTACTGAAAATCACATGATCTTGAGTAATTGGTACAGCGAGGTATGGAGAAGTGTACGTTGGGCATAACGCGAAAGGACCGTAAGAGAAACGAATGAGTTAGGAAGCAGACAGGAGTACGCGATGTAATAGACGTTGCCAAACAGCTGAAATGGAGATGGGCGGGGCACATTTCTCGCCGAAAGGACGGCCGCTGGACAAATGCTGTCATCAAGTGGTACCTAAGGGGCACGAAACGGCCACAGGGTCGCCCTCAAAGCCACTGGATTGACAAACTGGTAAAGTTTGGCGAAAATACGTGGCAGCGAAAGACACAGGACCGAGAGAGTTGGAAGAAGGTTGGCGAGGCCTTCATCCAGCAGTGGATGATGATGATTTTCAAATGTACTAGTGGGTGATCAATCCATTCTCAAGATTCGACGGTACACATCTGACATTAACAGATAAGGACATTTGAAAGGATCTAAATAACGATCCTGAGCACAAAGCCTCATTTTCTGAGCTAGAGTTGTCAGCATTTTGGATATCATTTTTGTGTCAATATCCTCAATTGGATACCTACAGCAGCAATTAAATCTCTGTTGCTGTTTGGATCGTGGTATCTTTACGAATTTGGTTTTTCAGCACTCGTGGAAATGAAATCGTAAAACGAGAGCAGTTACAAATGGTAGATGTGGAGCTACGTGTTTGTTTATCTAATTTAGAGCCGCATTTTACAGAATTCTTTCTAAAAATCAATTGCATCCTTCTCACTAATAAAGTTATTACCACCTGTGTACATATTTGTTCATAAAATAAAATAAAAAAATGGATCTACCCACACTATGATTTCCTTTATCCATATTAATAAGGAACATTTGCTTTTTAAGGCATTTTGTGTGCCGCGGAACAAATCCCATTCACGAGTGTGCCGTGAACAAAAAAACGTTTGGCAGACACAGCTATAGATACTCACAGCACCGGGATTTATTATGCGACAAATTTATTCGACCCACTTAATTAGACAGATTAATGAATGTCAATAATAAAATACCAATATACTAATAAAAATAACAGGCAGTCTTTTTCACAAATCTTGTATCCTAAAACATGTCATCGAAGGAGTGTACAATCCAAACAATTGATTGTTACGTTAAATTTATATAAAACATATTCTTACAAAATACAATTTGTATCCAATGATATAATAATAACGGAGACTTATATAAATGATCGCATTGATCGCAAACAAGCACGATGTGAATTACACAATATTTACTTATTTAAAATAATAATGAAATATTGTATAAATAGGTAAGTAGGTACCTGATTTATTGGCTCGCATTTAGAATATGAGCAGCCAGGTTGCGGATCACTGTCTTCGGTAAATTCTTCTTTGAAATCAATTTGGAGAGAATCAATCTCAGTTTTAATACCAGCACAGCTGGTTACAGGGCTCTGAAAAACAAGACAGAAGGTATTTCATAATACGTGTTTACACCTATATATTATTATTAAGCGTTGTGCGCAAACACACGAACGTTTCTGTATGTGACCTATTATCACGGTTCGATACTGTCTACTATTATTAATAAACGTTATATAGTAAAGTTGTCTTCAGATTAATGAAAGTAGTAAACCAGCAGCCACAGAGACGCAGAACCTATAGGTAGGTAGGTATCTAGTCAAATGATCCTTGTGAAGTGTCAATATTACGATGTATAATTTATTACGTCATGTTTCAGTTAGTAAAGTCCAATGTATCACGCATTTGTTTCATTTGCATCAGTAAGAAACCACTTCAACGTAGAATAAACACAATCTTACAATGATTAATAAGTTAGGAAAACCTAACCTCAATTGTGCTGTTGGCATCATAAGCATTCTCTTGCTTTACACAAATCTTTATAAGCGGATTGTTTGGATGGATAATTGGCACATCAAACCATTGCTGGACTTCTGTGTCAGATTCAAAACCATCTAGTTCACGTTTTACATCCATTTTACGAAGTTTAATGACGCAAAATATCTGATAAGATTGACTGACGTGTCAATAGACAATTGACCAAAGGTGCGTTCCAGTGATGTTTTCATCCGTATGACCATAGACAATATAAGTAAAATAATTTATTATCGAAGGCGTAGAAAGTAGGTAAACCGGAAACCGTTTAAGATTTGCGTTTGGTTCACTGTTCCAGCGAAAGTCAAACCATTCTCTGACCGTCAGAAATGGTTTGGTATGAAACTTCAGACCAGTTCTTAACCGAAATCAGCTGTTCAGTGAATCGTTTTGCTGCCGAAACCCAATTCATTGGATTAAAGCTTTCGCCTAAATAGGTACATAGATTGTTTACCAACATACCTACCTACATTGCTCTCAATGAGTTGTTATGTTAATCTAACACACATATTATTATAACTAAATTTTATTTCGTCGCCTTTTAGTGCAACCTTCTCTCTTATGGCATCACTGACACTATTTTAGTAGGTAACGTTTTCGTGAGTTGTCAGCTGTCACTGATGCCAATTATTGTTCATTCAATTTACGTAACATTTTTAAAGATGGAAATTAAAAGTGAACCAGAAGACTTTGACACCGATCCTGGGACGTCGTTCAGTTCTATCTTAATACCGATAAAACGCTCGCACAGCCCGGAAGGACAAACGTCGCAACCACATTTTCTTCAACAATTCCGTATCGAGCATTCGTACGCCGCCATTTTGGAGGTAATATAATATGTTTATGTTTAATATTAAGTATATTATCTAATTATTGTACAGTGCTTGACGCATACCAATGAAGGCGCAGATCCAATTGTTTGAAACACAACGCGTAGAATCATTCGGTCATATTATCATATTAAATGAAGTGTGGACATGTAGTAACCACCCCATAGTAATTTGCTTGTTTTAACACAACATGCAACGCATTGTTTCTTCTTAAAAAAACTGTAACCATGTACACAGCTTGTCTGTCAGTGTCTTTGAATATGTTGTCGGTTCGCAGTAAAATACATTATATATCTGCCAAGATTGGCGTTTTGATCATTACATCTTCGTACAAGTCGGTTATGGGGAGGCAGGTGAGCACTGCGCTAATTGTCATAGCCGATATTGGCATACCTAATTTTTGAATTCAAGAATGATAACCTAACCTTACTTAACCTGACATAAACTAACTCAACCTAACAAATAATCCTGTACATCGGCTATTTTCAAAATGTTTTGCCGCCGGCTTCCCCATAACAACTTGTACCCAATATATTTATTGAAGGGTTTTCAGCACAGAACAGATTAATAAATAGACTTCCGTTATGCTATAATACCCCACTACACTACCTTTTGATGCAGGGTTTTATTCTTTTTGTTTCTTTGTTAAACACCACAACAGGTCGTAAAGCCCAATAACAGTAGCAAAACTCCCAGGCTTAAAGAATTTACCTACCTATTAGATTATGTAAATATATTTTTAACCTTACTGGGTCGAAACCGGAGCTCCCGGATGGAAGGCGAGCGCCTTACGCACTGCACCACGCGAAAGTCTTCTACGAAAATGAACCTCACATTATAGACGTGCAATAGTGTATGTTGCAACCTTACAATACACCAATATTGAATGAACGTCTGTGCCTAAACCGACAGCAGTTGTCAGAACGAAATACAAGTGTATTCTTGATATGTGTTTATTTTATTCCATAGTTTTCGACACTTCGATCGGTTGCCTCTTAGGTGTCGGATTAGGTTAGCTCTCTTAGGTTAGCTGTCGCTTCATTTGAAAGTTTGAAGTTATAATAGTTTCAAAAAATCCCATCGGGCCGTCCGCGCTGGTTGCCACAAAGGCCGAGTATTTATAATACTTTTGAAAAATTGTGACGTCTTCTTGCGGACGTGTAGTTCTCTTCACATAGTTTAGTTTGTGTGTATTGTTTTCGCTTTGTTTTTACATGCTATACCTATGTAAATTAATTAGAATCATTTATTTTTGTTGATTCTCCGTTGTTATGTCTCCAGTAAGCACCTTTATTAGAAAGTCTCAGTCTTCTTCGTCGTGTCGGGTCTTCAATAGCTACAATGTGTCTCTCCAGAAGTTGCCGAAGGCCACACAATTTTCCTCGCCTATAGGACGTCGTCGAAATTGCAGCTTTCTGGGCAAGCCTTGCATGAAAAATGGTGCTCCATGCTTTGCATTTCACCGCACTCACAGGATTGGTCATCGGAGAACCCCCACTTCACGTTGACTCGAGTGCGCCCTACCATGTTTGGATAGTAGTATGGGCTTACTTCGTTTCCCATTTTCTAAGGATGTCCTGTGGTCAAAATGTATCCATTGACAATTTGAAACTGAAAGGTAAAAGTGGCCGCATTCTGCTTTAAGGTGACACTGTATTTATATTGATCTGGAATAGGCTTAATGATTCAATGTTATACAACGATATCTCGTCAAACACATTATTTATTTTATAAATATATTAATGACAGTGCATACTTACTATTTTGTTTATAGGTTGACATCAAACCTGACGTGGAAATAATATGTGAAGTTGATCCTCTTCTCAGAGAGACTGACAATGAAAGCTGTCATACGTTCGTCAAATCTAGGGAACGCCCAAATCCGTCTTTGGTGAGTATTAATTTTTCAGATCTAGGTTCGTTCCTTATAAGTTCATATGGGCCTCCACAGAGTAGATGTTTGTATTAACATATTTTTGTTTTTACGAAAAATGGATGTCAGCCTTTTGCTCAACCTATTAGGTCAATATTATCTCATACACAAATTGAAAAACAATATGTGTACTTGCCAGACCCAGGTCTCAAACCTGTGCCCACGACGCTGTAGGCCGACGCTTAAGCCGCGTGGCTATCTTGATACAATTGTTAGATTACTAGACACGCGTACACCGCCTCATATTGTTGCGAATTATTGACGCATAATATACTTATAATAGGAAGATATACAGAAATAGTTTGAAAATATATATGGCAAGTCACTATAAATAATGGAAAGGTGCTTATATACCTTACTGTGTATCAGCTATTTTTTGATCCAACGAATAATTCACAAGATTTATGAATGTTTGAACATACATAATTTGAAAACACTTCTGGGAAATATATAACCAATAGAAAAAAATCTTTTTTGACACCCACTAAGCATCGACCCTGCATCTCGGAATTCGCGCCGACGCTCATTGAACACAGTGGTATAGGCATCTTATCTAATTGCGACGACGAACTCTGAACTCTCAATTTTTACAATATTCTCTAAAGCGCTTTCTAAATTGAGTTATTATCGGCAGTTAGATTTTGTATTTTAAATCAAAATAAGTATTAATTACATTAATTACAAACTGACGTCACGGATCACTTGAAGATGTTGTAACTTACTTGAAATTGCTAATAATTTAATTAACTATTTTTACCAATCTGCGGAGATCCGATTGGCAACGTGTGTTTTGTGAATAATGATGACGTCTTCGACACGTTGCAGGCGAACGAGTTTTGACGTGAGAGCTTGCTTAACGCGGCAAAGACTAAGCTTTGCACTTCTTATTGGTCGTACGCTCATGGCTGAGGATCGATATTTTTGTGTTTATAGATTTTTTCAGTTTTGGAAAGCGCTTATGAACAGGTATTAAAAAGGCCAATAGTAAAATTTGTCGTAAATAAGCATGGCAGTTGTAGGATAATGGTAATGCACAGTGAGCGATACCCAAGAGACGCAGTTTTGATTCTTCCTTTTTTTCGAAAAAGATTTTCTCTATTGGCACTATTTTCTCATGAGTGTTTAAATTATGTAAGTTTAACATGGTAAGGTAAATACACATCGCAGTCTGAGATCTATAGCGTCGTAACTAGCACGAAAAAAACAGCACTCGATAGGATACGAACCACCGATTGTCAGGTAATCAGCCGAACGCACTATCTTTACGCCACAGTATGATACTGCACTAGTGACGATTATACAGTATAATATAATAGTTTAGAATTGTTCCGTTGCCTAGGCAGCGAATTTATTATTGTCAGCAATTTGCAATTCCTTACCTAAACAAACAATTAAACATCAGAGTGACAGTTGGAACTTTAAAAATAAAAACAACGATAAATAATTATATAAATTATAATTTATAGAAATAAACAAACGGTGCTTCAATAAGCGGCCCGTTTTCTTACGTGTGTAATTTAACAAGATAATTAAGAACTAGTCGAAGAGAATCTAGGTTTGTTTTTGTTTTGTTACGCCAAAAAAGTATTACTTCTAACGTGAGTACAGATACCGATTTTTTTTAATAGTCGAACATTGAAATATATGATATTTCGAATCCTACTGATGATTCAGTTATTTTTATTGTTCTCTTTTATTTCTCTATGTTTTATACTATTTTTAATTATTATTTTATTTCTATAATAAAAGAATTTTTATATAAAACACTAATTTTATATGAAAAAGGTGCATTTTGTTTTTTTCTAATAAAACTTTGAAGCCACATCTGAAAGTTTGTTCGTCAAATCTCAAACTATATGGCTGCAACTGCCCACAATATAATTTAAAAAATATATATTTATATATTTAAGAACTACAGTAGGATAAAGTACACAAAATTATTCTAACATGGTACAATTTTCTGCAGTCTACTGCAATTAATTAAATTGTAGTTAATTATTTTACATTCAAACTCAAATTATACAAGGTCCATGTTATCGGCAGTTACGACCCTATAGATCTTAATGTGCGATATATTTACAAAAGGAAGATTAAAGTACGCAATGTGCTGCAGTTAGCTGGAATGTCTTTCGGTGAGTATACATTCACTTGCCAAATGCAGTTGTACATTGGTGCCACTGAAAGCAGAGGATACAGCTGTGGCAGGTCTTATCCAGAAATGGATTGACTCTGGCTGATCATTGTGATGATACTGTTACATAATATTAATCATGTTGTTTTTTTCAGAAGTGTGAAGAAAGCTTGATCAATCTAAGGCCGAAGAATGATAATGTGGGTGTTATAATCAAACAAAAATTCGTTGACGATGCAATTCGCCAAATCAATAATGAGAATCCTCAACCCGGCCCCTCCGATCGACAATACAGCCCAGTAGACCAGGTACGTTTATTTACAGGCTCACTAATAATACAACTTTTAAACATTTTTGGCATTAAAATGTATATGGTCACTGCAGTTGTTTGAAGTTGAAATAATCCAGATATATCAAATCGCACCACCTTGGAGGAGGCCAATAATTGTCAGGTCCATTTTTTGAAATCAACTGATGCAATCGTTTATAATCGGTTCGCGAAAGAAAATAAATGACAATCGTGTATACTCGGTACGTCAGACAGTTGAAAATTATGTTTGGAAAATTTTAGCACGCGTGCCTACGTAAAAAGGTTCACCAACACCGTGTCTAGGTATAATATTTCTACCTCGGTCTCTTACTTATAATGAACTGTTGTTTAAAAATCTCATTATTTATTAATACTTTTAAATGTATTTTTTAGATTATCGCTAGAAACACTGTACCAGCCAACGTTGCGAGTCTCATTTCGTCCTGGGACGTGACTGAAGCACAAGCGTCTAGCGAAGACCTACACATTGAGGAACAAGATATTAAGCAAGAACTCAAGAAATATATAGAAAGGTTCAAAGATGTCGCCTGTCGCAATAGTAAACGTGATATTTGTCAATCGAATATGGTAAACACAGAACTATTAGTGGCTGTTATACAACTGGAAAAAAAATCGTTTCATAAAGAAAATTTTGTGTGCAGTATCTGTTTTGATTTTTTTTCATCGTTCAACCTAATGTTGCTTCACAAAGGGATACACAAAACCACAATTGCAAAATCGACCGATTCCGTTGCAAGGTTAGTTAAATGTGACGATGGTCATTTTTCAAGATTTCGTAGTCACGTCGTGAAATCACTCAAAATGACTTATTCTGATGAAAAGCCATTCAAGTCCGTTATGTGCAATTACTCATGCAGACATTCAGGTAACATGAATACACACAAAGTGACTCATACTGGTGAAAAGCCATTTAACTGTGATAAATTCAATTACTCATGCAGACAATTAGGTAAAATGAGAAGACACAAAATGACCCATTCTGGTGGAAAACTATTTAAATGTGACAAATGCAAGTACTCGTGCACGACGTCTGGTGGCATGAAAACACACAAAATGACTCATTCTGGTGAAAAGCCATTTAACTGTGATAAATGCAATTACTCATGTAGACATTCAGGTAACATGAAAACACACAAAATGACCCATTCTGGTGAAAAGCCATTCAACTGTGATAAATGCAATTACTCATGCACGACGTCTGGTAACATGAAAACCCACAAAATGTCTCATTCTGGTGATATACCATTCAAATGTGATAAGTGCAATTACTCATGCACGACGTCTGGTAACATGAAAACCCACAAAATGTCTCATTCTGGTGATAAACCATTTAAGTGTGATAAATGCAATTATTTATGCAGACATTCAGGTAAAATGAAAAGTTACAAAATGACCCATTCTGGTGAAAAACCATTTAAATGTGACAAATGCAATTATTCGTGCACGACGTCTGGTAGCATGAAAACACATAAAATGACTCATTCTGGTGAAAAGCCATTTAACTGTGATAAATGCAATTACTCATGCAGAAATTCAGGTAACATGAAAACACACAAAATGACCCATTCTGGTGAAAAGCCATTTATATGTGATACATGCAATTACTCATGCACGACGTCAGGTAGCATGAAAACACATCAAATGACTCATTCTGGCGAAACGCCATTTAAATGTGACAAATGCAATTACTTGTGCACGACTTCTGGTAGCATGAAAACACAGAAAATGACTCATTCTGGTGAAAAGCCATTTAACTGTGATAAATGCAATTACTCATGCAGACATTCAAGTAACATGAAAACACACAAAATGAATCATTCTGGTGAAAAGCCATTTAAATGTGATAAATGCAATTACTCGTGTACGACGTCTGGTAGTATGAAAACACATAAAATGAATCATGCTGGTGAAAAGCCATTTAAATGTGATAAATGCAATTATTCATGCAGACAGTCATGTATCATGAAAACACACAAAATGACCTATTCTGGTGAAAAGCCATTTAAATGTGATAAGTGCAATTATTCATGCACGACGTCTGGTGGCATAAAAAATCATAAAATAATTCATTCTGGTGAAAAGCCATTTATCTGTAATATATGCTATTATTCATGCAAACGATTAGTTAACATGAAAAGACACAAAATGACTCATTCTGGTGAAAAGCCATTTAAAGGTGTCAAGTGCAAATACTCATGCAGACGTTCAAGTGACATGAAAACACACAAAATGACTCATTCTGGTGAAAAGCCATTTAACTGTGATAAATGTAATTACTCATGCACGACGTCTAGTAGCATGAAAAGACACAAACTGACTCATACTAGTGAAAAGTGAGAATGTGATAAATGTAATCACTCGTGCATAACGTCCAGTAGCATGAAAATACCCAAAAAGACTCATGGTGATAACCTTTTTAAATGTGATTTATCTAATATTTACTCATGCATTTGATCTGGTAGCATGAAATGGCATAAAAAGACTCATTTTGGTGAGAAGCCATTTAAATCTTATATTTCTGTAATTACTCATGCACAACGTCCAGTGTCATAATATCGCAAAAATTGACTCATTCTGTTGAAAATCCATTTTAATGAGATACGTGTAGTAACGCATCCACAACGTTTGGTAGCATGAAATTGCATAAAAGGACTAATTCTAGTGAAAAGTCATTTACATAATTATTATGATAAATGCAATTACCCATGCATATATTGTAATAAGATGAAATAACATGAAAGGACCTAATCTGGTGAAAAGCCATTTCGTGTAAATTCTTATACGCATGCTAATTGTCTCTAAAAGACATTGGCTATGCTTATCAGTGAACTGTAAAAAAATTATTCGGATGCAGGGAGGGCAGGGTATGTTTAGGATGCCAGGCACTAACCTTTTATGCTATTAAGGCTGGTACCATGGTTTGGTTGTCAATCCTGGTCGTATTATCAGTCTCGTTCGGTATCGTTCATTGGGTTATCCGGTGCGTGCACTCTTAGGTTTAGCTTAGGTAAGTGTTTATATGCGCACGGTTGATCAATGACTGACCGTTACTTGTCGCGCCAGGCAAGAGTCAAATTGTCAGGTTGGTAGGAATGTATCTTTTGTATTAGGGCCAACTTAATCGGTGTATTCAGACAAGGCCATTTAAATGTTGAATTACTCATGCATAACTTTGAAATAATAATAAGTCGAGAAGGGACCGAACGTGCGTACGTCATTTTTATCATCAACCGATAACGTAAAAAATTAATATTTTTGTAGCCCATTCTATAGCGACATTATATTGATACCTCCACGTTTATATGTGAATGGAGGACCCCTTAAAGGTAAAGTACGAGCGAAGTTATGGATGCCACATTCATGTTTCTTGTAGTCTGCCAAGCCAAAGTCCTTCTATCGCCACTCTATGAATAGGATAATTTGTATTAATTACCTATAAATGTTCAAATAACCAGATGAGGGAAATAAAGGTTGGTCCTGCGAGATTGGTATGATCGAGACTCGAAGGAAATAACTTTAGTTTTAAATTGTATTTGTATTAAGATACCTAATGTTGTTTCTTTCGGGCACAATCCCTCCGAGATCGCTGTAACTTTCGATTACCTGGCAAAAAGGTAACTTGGACGACCCTTTAGGAAAAACCCAGGTTAAGGCCTAAGCATTCTGCCGCAGGCGAAAACGACAGAGAGGGATGAGCGTCCTGGGGTAGATCGAAAGGGACAGCGATAAGGTGGAAACGAGAACATAACCAATCTGGCGGGCAGTTGGCCGGAGTCTCCGAAACAAGACGGACTGTGTGTCCCGTTGAACCTTAGATTTTAATTGACGGTCTACGGCGCCCATCTTTAATAAATTTAGGGCTATTCAAAATTTATAAACCGTGTTAAACTTCATAATTGTGTTAATGTGAATTGATATTGTGTGGTGTATGTTTTTTTTTTTTTTTTGTTGTGAACCTAACATTTAAATTTAAAACTCTGTGCTACGAACCACGTGTGTTTCATTGGGAAGATCCAACATAATCAACTGTCAATCCTGCATCTTTACCTAACCTAACCTAACCTTACACTGAACGTGCTCTACCGAAACACCGAAACCCAGCTTCATTTGACCGCCCTAAACAATTTCAACCACTGAGCTAGTCGAAGGGTGAAAGCTGGTCGTGTGACTCACACGAATCGACCGACAGCACGCTAATCATGGCATAATTGACGCCCGGTCGACTGGAGAGTCGAGCGCGGAGATCGGATCGGGCTGTGCGGCCCCGACTCCCCTCCCTACCCGGACTTCCGGTGTGTCAATATTATGTAACCGTACGTAATATTATTTTAAAGCATACACAATAATTATTGTCTTTGTGCTAAATACAGTTTTTGAATACTTCAAACCCACTTGCTCTCAGAAATCTCGTTTGTTGTTTGGTGTTTTTTGGATTTGTGTAAGTGGAAGTTAGGTCTTAGTGACATAAATTGAAGTGTATCGAACTCCACTACCGTAAGCTAGTTGTTTTTCTAAAACCATATCCGATCCTAATAGGAACACAGTCCATACTCTGACCCTACACAGATTGAAAAACAATATGTGTGCATGCCAGACCCTGGATTTGAACCTGACCCACGACGATATAACGTCGCTATAGGATTTGTTTCCCGAATATCCATTTTTGTCGAAATCGACATTTTAATGTAGTTCAATTTCTTTTATCGAACTCTACCGAAATCATTTATAAAAACAATATATTTTTATCTAGGAACAGAGATATTTTTTTTAAAAACCCGAATACGCCATGTTAAGTTGCAATTACTCCGTGTTGTTCTCCCGAATGTCCAACTATTCGTACCTGAATATCCAAATTAATTTCGGTCGAAATAAATCTCGGCTGAGTTTTTATTTCCCGAATATGACTTTTAGCCAATCAAACCGCGCTGACGCCGTGCATCTCGCTCCCACATTCACGCTGTCCAGCTCTAAAACAATCACGCCCACTTTCATATTTTTCGGCCGTCCGGAGTGCTCTTTCAAATTTCGTCTTATTGATATTGTTTTTAAAGTTACTATTGTTTTAATAGTGAATTCATCAAATTTGAAGAGATCATTTATAGCTGATACATCACCAGTTCGCCCTGAACTTATAGTAAAGTTTTTGAAGTGAGTATTTTAACCTAAATAACTGCATTTTGTTTTGATAAATGACACAAAATCCCAACGGTTATATGAATTCTACAGTATGACCCGGCAACTACTATGACGTAAAAAATAATTATTATTTCAAATTATTATTAATCAAACATTGTTTGTCTTTATTTTACTTTTAATCTAGGCATTTCTATGAAAATAAAGGCGATGCTATTATTTATTTTTGAATGCGCTGATAGTTAATTTAATTTAATATGTATGTTAGTAACTATTTATTTGGTGAATATTATATACTTAGGATATTGGTACCTACCTAATATTAGCAGCCAATGGTAATTAATTTATAGATGCTATTATTTTGTGTTGTCATTCCAATAGTAAATATATAATATTTATTTGGTGGTTTGTAATAAGTTTAATTGTTAATTATATAAATATATAGATATAATAATATACAGATATATATACATAGATTTTTTTTTTTTTTTGGAAAAAGTATTAATATAAAATTGTTAGCAAGTACGAGTAAGTACCATCATAAAATATTGGAGAAATCCGTGACGTCGGTTAGTAATTGAAGTAGTAGATACCTACTTTTATTTAATAAACAAAAACCGATCGCCGATAGTCGCTTGATTTTGAAGAATACTGATGAGCAGGTATTAAAAGGCCAATAGTTAAAGTTTGTCATCATAAGTATGTCACCTCGTAGCATAGTGGATAATTCGTGGACTGGGTCGTAAACCCAGGAGATGCAGGACGATTCCTGCCGGGTGTCTTACTTTTTTCAAAAAGATTTTTTCTATTGGTTATAATATATTTTCTCAGAAGTGATTTTCAAAATTATGTATGTTCAATAATTAGAGTGGTACATTCTTAAATCTTGTGATTTATTCGTTGAATAAAAAAAAGATTATTAAAAACTATTTTATTACTTATTACGAAAAAAACCGAAAAAAGCGAATGCCGCATGTTATTATTACCTACGAACTTGGGTTATTACGATCATTAGATATTTAAATAGTAAAAGTAATCATTAACAATTATCGTGTAAATAAATATAACATTTGAGGTGCGTACTTTTTGACCACTCAGTAATCCGTGGGCCGTGCAGCAACACACTACGGTCTAAAGTCCCGAACGTCCATGTTTTGTACCGAATATCCATTATTCTGAGAGAGCGCTAAAAATTTCCCGAATATCCACAACGAGTACTTGTAAATAAAACGCATTTTATGTGCATTTACTGATTTATACTAGTATATTATTCTTGGAATCTATTCTTAGATAATGACGCAATCATACAGTGTAGAAAGAATGATTGATACATCTACTGATATTTCAATATACGACAATGAAATTTGTTTTTCGTCTCCTGAAAAATTGACATTTGGTCTATTCGGGAAACAAATCCTATAGCGACGATAAGCTGACGCTTAAGCTGCGTGGCCATCGTGGGACCGTAAGCTAGTTCATAGCTTTGTTTAGGCGATCCAACAATATTGTGCACACTTTTTCATTATATTTAGTTGTTTTCGTTGAATTAGAAATTCATATCACACATGTTTGTTATTTTTTTTTAATATTCATGCCCTGCCCAAACCAAACTATAATCGATAAAAAAAATATCTTCTTTCTTCTTTTGACCATGTCCGATCCTAATAGGATCATATGGGCCTATGAGGTTTGTATTGACAGATTTTGTTTTTTTTTATGAGAAATGGATGTCAGCCACTTGCTCAACCTAGTAGGTCCATACTCTGACTCATACACAAATTGAAAAACAATATGTGTACTTGCCAGACCCAGGATTCAAACCTGGGACCCTCGACTCTATAAAACTCTAAAAAAAATATACTATCTATAAAATATATTATTTTATGTATGATTAAATGGCATAATTTTAGATATTTTATAGATAGATGAGTATTTTTTGACATAGTATATTCTACTATGGTTCGGTTTCGCAGGGTTTAAGGCGATATCCATTTTTTCGATAATTCACAATATCAACAATAATTAATACCTACCTATCTGAAAACATTAAAAAAATTATTTTCACTAATTCATAGTTTTAATATTTTTTATATTTATTTAAAAACATCGATTTTATAAAAATATAAATGTGTGCAAGCTTCGTATATTTGGGCAAGGTGCCTTTGTACATCTATTATGAACACAAGATTGCTATCGAAGATAGTTTTTCATTTTATATATCGACGTATTGTAACAATTACAATATGCTATTAAAAATTAAAATTACTAAACAGTCAACACTGTCTCTCCGCTATAAAATTTAAACAGAGAGGTGCTGTTAAAACATAGCACGTAATAATTATAACACATGTAACAATTACAACCAACTGTTTGTAATGGTTACAATAAGTGCTAATACTTCAATAGAAAAAAATGAAAAACTACTATCGATAGTTGCCGATAGCGGCCGATATCAGTCTTGTGTATAGATACGCTGGTAGGTAAAGACTACTCCCTAATTGAATCGTAATACGTGTGACGTCACTAAATAGAAAAAAATGTACAGCTGTCATCGTATTTTCGTTTATGCCTGTAAATTGGAATTATTTAATGTTCTATGCATGCTTCTCTTAGTTGTTAAGAGTTTGCCTTGTGATGGTAATACTAGTTACCTATGTCAAAAGAGATTGGAATTGGTTCTGTCTAAATAAAATGTCAGCCGACGGAAGTTTTTGTTTTGAATGAATGAACCCAACATTTTTATCCGTTTGACAAGTGGAAGGTACCAACCTGCTGAGTATGACGATAACTTGATTAAAAACTGTATTAATGACAATATGTATTATATTTTATATAAGTATAAATAAAGAAAATCACAAACTTATTTGGTTTTAATCGCTTTTATTCACACTATACCATTCATAATAAGTAGCACCTGTTCGCACAAGGAAACTACATTAATATGAGATGTATTATTGTAACCCATATATATATTGCCATCTCCCGTCAGAGCGAAGAAAATGCATTCACATTCTTCACTTGATATGCTGGTTGCTGGTCATCGTCTGTTATTTGGACTTGGGAGTAAAATACGAGGGTGGGTCAATAAGTCCTTAGAAAAGCCGACAGGTGGCGCGACTAGTACTGTAAGCGGTTTGTTTTCATGCAGCGGCACTACCGATTCAGTATGCTGAGAAGTTTCAATCAGATTGGTCAGGTTGTTGTGTGTTTCTCGTACATTTAAAAAAAAAATTTGCTTGTTTACAAAAATGGATAAAAATTGAGTTTAGAGCTGTTATTAAACATTTTAATATAAAAGGGTTAACAGCAAAGGAAATAAAAAATGAGTTGGATTTAGTTCACGGCACATCTGTTCCTTCACTTGCAACTATTTATAACTGGTTAAATGAATTTAAACGTGGTCGTACATCAACAAAGGATGAACCACGCTCAGGACGTCCTGTAGAGGTGACTACACCAGAAATGATCAATAAAATCCACGATATGGTGTTAAGTGACCGAAGATTAAAGTTGAGTGAGATAATTGAGGTTACAGGGATCTCAAAAGGTAGCGTCATTTCTATTTTGCATGAAAAAAAATTCTGCAAGATGGGTGCCGCGTTTGCTCACAGTCGACAATAAACGCAATAGGGTGGTGGCCTCTAAAGCCCTGTTGTCGCTCATGCAACGCAATCCGGATGAATTTTTTCGTCGCTTTGTGACTGTAGATGAAACATGGATACACCACTATACTCCCGAGACGAAAGAACAGTCAAAGCAGTGGATTGCGAAAGGCGAACCATGTCCAAAGAAGGCGAAAACCGTAAAATCAGCTGGTAAGGTTATGGCTACTGTATTTTGGGATGCACGTGGAATTATTTTCGTTGACTATTTGGAAAAAGGAAAAACAATAACAGGGCATTATTATGCATCTTTATTGGACCAGCTAAAAAACAAAATTGAAGAAAAACGGCCTCATTTAAACAGGAAAAAAATCCTCTTTCATCAGGACAATGCCCGTGTTCACACATGTTTACGATCAATGGCTAAAATTGAAGAATCGAAGTTCGAATTGGTCGACCACCCACCGTATTCGCCAGATTTAGCCCCCAGTGACTTTTTCCTTTTCCCAAACTTAAAAAAATGGCTAAGTGGACAACGTTTTTTTTCACATGAAGAAGTCATCGATCGGACAAATGCTTATTTTGAGGACCTTCCGAAAACTTATTTTTCTGACGGTTTAAAAAAAATTGAGAAACGTCTAACCAAGTGTATTGAGCTCCAAGAAGATTATGTTGAGAAATAAAAAAAAAATACAAAAATAAAAACTGTTTTAATGCTTTTTTCTAAGGAATTATTGACCCACCCTCGTACCTCGGAAAGGTGTGAACCGGCGATTTTTATTTATGTATGTTAAGAATGCTTAAATGCTAGCAATATAGATAGTGCATGTTGTATATTAAGAGTATTTTCATGAAGTTATTGGTTTGTCGGACGCGCCTTAAATGACTACTGCCAGCGCTCCATTGGCGAGCCAAAAGTCCGAGGACAATAAATCGTCCGATTTGTCTATGCTCTGCTACTGATCAACGAACGAATAAAAAAGTCGAGCTTTCAAAAGTCAAAAGTTGCGATTATCGTAATGTCTTCCGATAATCCTATTTTTTGTGTTATTTATATGTAGACTTGCATAAAATAATATAGCAGTGAAAACAACACAAGTTTTACGTTTTATTTTATGAATTTCATAAATACAAATATGAAAATAATTGGTAAATCTCTCATTTTCTAATGTGTACATTAACAAATTAATCAATGAAAATGTTTAAAAGAATTACAGTTTTTTTTGCGGTCCGAATAATTGCGTATTAATGTCAAATCGAATTTGCATAGCGATCGACGGACGAAGTCTGGCAACTCGGAGGGTAAAATATCAAACATGTTTGAAATCAGACGAGCCTGGTCTGCGGATTAAAAAGTCCGCAGACCTGGGGTGCTCCACGCGAAAAAAAAGTCCGAAGACTGTAAATCGTCTGACTTGCCTGCCAATGGAGCGCCGGCATACCTACCATTATATTGCCATCTGATTTATACCTACTGATTTTGCCGCCATTGTATGAAGTTGCCTCTGACTATTTTTAATAAAATCGCCGTTGTTTTTCTTGTTGTGACATTGTTAGTTGAATTGGAATTTCCTACCGGAATAAATTAACACTACGTGTTGTATCCTGCCAAAACTATCGAGCATCTGGAGAATAGAAAATGTATTTTTATGTAAACCTGAATTGTTATTATTAAAGTTGGAAATTAACCACACCGATTAAATCGGTGTGGTTTAGAATATTTTTATTTCATAGTTCATAGGCTAAACATTAATTAACATTCTGGCAATTTATTGTAATGAGTATTGTATAAACAGAAGTAAAACACTGTTTTGTGCCTACCACTGTCATGTATTTTAACACAAGTATATCGAATGCTTACGAATACAAACCGATGCTTATTTTCATGTGAAATGCAAACAAAAAATCCTTTCCATTGTAAGTAATATTATAAGGTAGGTATATCTTATAATTAGAAATAAATGACTTCAATAAATTTGTTTTTTTTGTGCAGGTAAGGATTTTTTTCATTTATTCAAGTTACAATGTTTGTCTTTTGAGTATTTTTACAATAAAAAAACATGGCTGACAAGTTAAAAACTAAGAAGCAAACATGGATTTCTTTCAAGTTATCACAAGCAAAGTCAGACTTCTTGATGGGTGAGAAGCAAATGCAGCCTTCTTGATATTTATTTTGCATATATCTTAGGCATGTAATAAAATGAATGGTTCTAAAAGTTAAATTGACTTTGAAACACAATATTCTACTATAATGTATAGCTCACATAAATTAAATTGTAAGACTTGTTATCAGTTTTTGACGTTTTTCTCAAAACTACCCACGTGGTAGAGAGTTTCCTTTGCTTTTAGGCAACTCATTTATCGGATCGCGTACATGTATATTTTCACAATTATCCACTTAAAAAATATGCTGACACGTAAATTAGGATTGTATTAGTTTTATGTTCTATCATTTAATTTAGAAATTTGATAAAAAAAATATACCTAACTAGATATATTATTGTTGGATTTGCTCATAAATATGATTAGGTACATAAAATTTTGTATACTTACTGATCATTGCTGTTTTCTACGTACTTCACCATGTCGCTGATTGATTACCCAGTGTTGAGGCATAGTGCAAGAACAATTTCGTACTAGCTACCTAGGTCCATCGCCACATCTCGCGATATGTGAGACAAAAAGCGAAAAGATCTCTTTTATAGCATCGCTGCGGGGAAAGGGAGGGTCATCCATGGTGACGGAACTCATGAAGTCTCGCGATTGGTTTGTTTCTGATGTTTTTATATCTAGTATTAAAAAAAATATTCTAAGTATAATGATTTTTTTTATATTTTTGTTTTTAAAATATAGTTGGCAGCCCTGTTTTATTATAAGGGTTTGGATAATAAAAATTAGTATAACTATTGTATATTATTGTTTTATAATAATCCCTTGTAAATTAACATAATAATCACATAATACTTTATAATTAAAAAGTTTCAAAACCTATTATATTGTTATTATTATTTGGCTCCACAACCGGTGTGGATCTTGGCTGCCTCACAAAGAGGTTTCATAACATTATGTTTTACGTGAAATGGATGTTAACCACTTTGCTCAAACAAAAGGTGCATCCTCTGGATTCAAACACACATTGAAAATCAATATGTGAATTTTGCCAGACCCAGGCTTTGAACCCGAGACCCTCGACTTACCACGCGGATACATTACTACTCGGTTATCGCGGGCGCTTATATTATAGCAGTTTTTATTATTGTTCAGAGTCGAACAAAAGTGTCGATTTCATTTCCTAGACAAAATGTCGCCCCTAGGCAGCGCTAGAATGCCGCTCCATTTTTATACAGTATTTCTTATCATCCTTTCATGATTTCAATACCTACCTATCTGAGAAAGGTGTATACCTACATTCCTATCAAAATATCTTCTTTGGCCATATCCGCCCCTTAGCTGGAGCATATGGACACCACGCGGCGCCTCCAAGAATCCCTGTCGCTCGCCAGTCTTCTTGCTTCGTTCCAGGTCAAACCAGCATCCCGTAGCTCCGCCGTATACACTCTGTAGATTGTATTTAGCGGCCTTCCAGGACGCCGGAATCCGGTCGGCTTGAAGAACAGGCAAGCCAGGTTGAAGTTCTCTTCTGGCATCCGCAGCTCGTGGCCGAGCCAGGTCCAACGTCGCCTCTTCACTTTCAGCGTGATGAGAGGCTGCTTGGTGCGTTCTCTTATCTCCTCGTTGCTCCTAAAGTCATACCACCGCACACCTAGTATTCGTCGCAAACATCTGTATTCGAAGCTCAGTATACGGTTGCTCTGTGCCTTCGTAAGGTGCCATGATTCGCTACCGTAAAGCAGCACCGTCAGAATGCAAGCGTCGAATAGGTGGCATTTGGTTTTGACCGAGTACAATCGTGAGTCCCAGACATTCCGCATCGAGTTGAATGTTGCTCCAGCCATTCCCATTCGGATAGCGAGCTCTTTCTGCAAAATGCCATCTGCCGTGATGTGTACCCCCAGGTACTTGAAGCTGTCGACGCTCTCGATGTTTTGTCCATCGCTAATCAGAGGGAAATCTGGATCAGGACAGGTGCTATTACACAGGACGTTGGTTTTCTTCGCGTTGATTTTCAAACCAACGCGAGAGGAGTTGTAATGCAACCTGTCGATTGTCTCTTGAATGCCCTCGATTGAGTTGTCGAATAGGACAGCATCATCGGCATATTCCAGGTCGCATTGCTTCACCGTGGGGGTAACAGGTATGCCTCGGTCGGGTGGTATTGACTTCCGTAGTATGAAGTCAAAGAGCATGATGAAGAGAAACGGTGCAAGGACACAACCCTGTCTGACTCCGGTCGTGACCCCGAACCATTCCGTGACAGTGTCTCCAATTCTGACACAGCATTCGCTATTTTCGTGCAGGCTTTTGATTATGGCAATGATCTTGGGAGGGATCCCGTATGCTCCTAGTATCGTCCAGAGAGAGAGGCGGTGCGGACTGTCGAAGGCCTTCTCATATTCCACAAAGCAGCAAGCCATCGGACTGTTCAGCTCATGGCTCTGCTGGAGAAGACATCGAAGGTTGTGGATTTGGTCTGCACACGCTCGACCAGGTAGAAACCCGGCTTGGTTTTTCCTGAGGACGTGCATTATTGGGTCCCTTATTCTCATCAAGATGATGTTTGCCAAAATCTTTCCCGGAACACTGAGTAGCGTAATGCCTCGGTAATTGTCGCAGCTTAGAGGGTCACCTTTTTTATGAAGTGTGATGATTTCACCAGTCACCCAGTCCCTTGGACAGCGCTCTTCTTCCCACACCTTTGTCATCAGATGAAACATAGGGTGCAGGATTGCGCTTAGGCTGTACTTGAGGAATTCAGGGTGGATCCCGTCTCCCCCCGGTGCCTTTCCGTTCTTGAGCCTTTTCACAGCCGATTTTATCTCGGTGTGCGTGGGCGGGCAATCGGAAATGTCGGTCGCTCGGGGAATGTCCAAAAGTAAAGCTTCCGCAGATATGTCAAAGGGATCCAAAGGGGGTGGGCGGTTCAGCACTCCGCAGAAATGATTCTTCCAAATCTTCTTGACGTATTCTGCGTCAGACTCTATTGCTCCACTAGGACCACGAATGGCTCCGGGAGTCGGTGGTCGCCTGCCGCAGACTTCACGGGTGATTCGGAAGAGTTTCCTGGTGTCATTTCTGCTTGCTGCCTCCTCTGCCGCTTCAATTTGCCGGTTCATAAAATTGCGCTTGTCCAACCGCACGGATCGTTTGACTACCCTGTCTTGGGTCTGGTAGTCAGTCCGGCGGTCCTCGGTTTGGTCGGGGTCTGTCTCCTCGTCTCTCAGGGCTTTCAGCCTGGCTCGTTTTCCAATTTCAACCCACGTTTCGTCAGACATCCACTTTGGCTGCTCACTCCTTCTGGTACCAAGGACGGTACGGGCCGACGACACAATCGCACTTTTTATGAGGCTCCAGTCCGCCTCGATGAGGTCGGATTCAGATTTGTGCCGCTCGTAGATATGATCTACACTATTTCGTACAGCAGTTTCGAAGTTGATCCGAATTCTGCGGCGTCGGAGCTTCTCAACGTCAATTCGTTCGCGCTTTGGAGGCCTCGCCTGGCGACTGAGTTTTACTCGGATGTTTCCAATGAGTAACTCATGATCGCTATGGATAACGGCGCCTCTGTAAGTACGTACGTCGAGAAGTTCCTTTCGGTGCTTCAAGCTGTACAGAAAGTGGTCAATCTGCGTCCTAGTGCGTCCATCAGGAGACGTCCACGTATATTTGTGAATGTCTTTGTGGGGAAAAACAGTGCCTCCAATGGCGAGCTCGTTCAGAGTATACCACTAAATATATACCACTAAAACTAATTGAAATGTCATCTCTACTTCAATGGTCAATGTGACGATTTCGCGGTTTCTGATACATTAAAAAATACCTACTATGTTATACTATAGGTAGGTACATCTAACAACTTTCAAAGTTGCGAGTAACTGGCAAAAATATGTAGTAAAGTCGTAAGCATGTACCAACCTATAATTCAAATATATTTCGCAAATCTACATGTGTCATTGCTGGTCATCAAGGACGTGACGTCCAAGGGTAGCGGAAGTAAACTAGACATCGCGAAATAGACAAAAAATACAGTCTTGGTAAACCTTTTCGGTTAATTAATATATTTTGTTTCCAACCAGTTAGATCAATTTTTTAGTGGGACTGTCATTACATACTAAGTTTCGGTACCTACTAATACCAAGAAGAATGGTGGAGAACTCACATGTATGCTGGCAGCATTCTTCACGAGCATCACTTTGATTGAGGGTTGTGTGGACATCAGGATATATAATTCAAGATGAAACACGTCTTTGATTTGACAATTTCCCTGCGCAGGGACGTTTAATTACATTAACTTTTCATACATTGGTTGGATTACATCATTAATTACACTTGCACAGGAGTCTTAGGTTTAGCTATCGCACAGTCATTATATGGGAACACGTGTTTGAACACATTAGCCGAATCGGCGCGCAAGCGTTTTATCGTGGACGCGACGCATGGGTTTGAGGTGATTATAGGAATTATTATTGAGCCGATTACACAAAAGGAATTCACTGATTTATAATAATGAAACGAGCGCGACTTTACAGTTTACACCGTAAAGAATCCGGGCCAAACCAAAGGTGCAGCCCCGGATATCAGCTTCCACTTTGGCGGGAGAACCAGTACTGTCCGCCCTTATCTGCAACGAACCTATCGGTGGTGAGACAGCGGGGAGGGGTGCAAAGGGAAGACTTTCGGTCAAGTCAAAACCTAGCGGTGATTTTTTCTGTCACCTCGACCGGACGACGCTCTCGCCGGCAGGTACAATTTTTTTCGCCCGTCGAGGGTGTTATTGTTTACTTAACTTTGTCAGAGATTCTAAACATTCGCCAGCGGAGCTGGGTATTTTTTTGGTTGTTAAATTGTTGATCTAGAATTTGAAACTGTCATGCCGGGTTCTTTTCTTTTTTTGTCTGGTAACACTACCTATTTCTATATATACTCGTAGTTTAATTCAAAGTTTTCTATATAAAATAAATAATCTTTCGAAAGTCTAATCGATATTTTGATACAAAATGATTCAGTTTATTATGAAGCCTTTAAGATCGCTGGTACTAAAGAGAAAATGTGTTGGATACTCAGTACTTACCTACCAATCCAACTCATTTACAAAATAAACAAAATGACTCGTGGTGAAAATCCCATGTTAGATACCATTGCCGCCAAATCTGTGGATTCAATAGTAAAATGTTTCGATTTACGCTCCTTCCTTAAAGTTGGCTGTGGACTGTAAAGGCTTTTTTTATAAAAAAGTTAAACTGTTCAATATATTATGTAAAACTTTATTAGGTAACAAAAAAGGTCAATGCCAAAGAGATTGCACCGTCTAATATCTTTGGTAAATGCTAGTTTTTTAATCAAGCTTTGGCCAACATAGGTTTTTCACCAGTATGTGTCATTTTATGTTTTTTAAGATCATCGAGTCTCGAGTACCCATATAAACATACATTACATTTACAAAGTTTTTCACCAGTATGTGTCATTTTATGATTTTTAAGATTGCCAGATGTATAAGATCTATATAAACACACATTTCATTTATAAGGTTTTTCACCACTATGTCTCGTTATATGTTCTTTAAGACTACTAATTCGCGAGCATTTATATGAACAAACATTGCATGTATAAGGTTTTTCACCAGTATGTGTCATTTTATGTTTATTAAGATCACAGAGTCTCGAGGACCCATATAAACATATATTACATTTAAAAGGTTTTTCACCAGTATGTGTCATTTCATGTTTTTTAAGTTCATCGAGTCTCGAGGACCCATATGAACATACATTACATTTATAAGGTTTTTCACCAGTATGTGTCATATAATGATTTTTAAGATTACCAGATCTCGAGGTTTTAAATGTACATACATTGCATTTATAAGGTTTTTCACCAGTATGAGTCATTTTATGTATTTTAAGATCAATGAGTTTCCAGGACCCATATGAACATACATTACATTTATAAGGTTTTTCACCACTATGTCTCGTTTCATGTTCTTTAAGACTACTAATTCGCGAGCATCTATATGAACATACATTACATTTATAAGGTTTTTCATTAGTATGTGTAATTTTATGATTTTTAAGATGACCAGATGTCAAGGATCTATATGAACATACATTGCATTTATAAGGTTTTTCACCAGTATGTGTCATTTTATGTCTCTTAAGATCACTAAGTTGCGAGCATTTATATGAACATACATTGCATTTATAAGGTTTTTCACCAGTATGTGTCATTTTATGTGTTTTAAGATTATCAGATGCCGAGGATCTATATGAACATACATTGCATTTATAAGGTTTTTCACCAGTATGTGTCATTTTATGTCTCTTAAGATCACTAAGTTGCGAGCATTTATATGAACATACATTGCATTTATAAGGTTTTTCACCGGTATGTGTCATTTTATGTCTCTTAAGATCACTAAGTTGCGAGCATTTATATGAGCATACATTGCATTTATAAGGTTTTTCACCAGTAATTGTCTTTTTATGTACTTTGACATTACTATGTTGCGAGTCTACTATGCTTTGATTTTGATCAAGAATCACGTCCATGTGCACCGTTTTGTGAGTTTTTAGAGCATTTTCGCATCTGAAAACCGCGTTACAAATGCAGCAAATCAAATAACGAGGGAAATGGATTACTCTCCTAAGAATAAGTCGAATTTCCTTGGGAACATCTCGTTCTAAGATTTCTTGTTTAATGTTATTCTCGTCTATCGTCACTTCTGAATACTGTAACGTTCTATCCTGGATGCCATCATCTGAGGATTGTTGACTCTCATCTGTATCGTGATGCCTCATGAAAAATCCTATGGTAGAAACCTAGAAAAATCGTAATAATCGATATCAATATTATCAATTATGAATAATAATATTTAATTATTTTTTTGACCCTTTCGTTTTTTAGCACCTTCAGAGGTTCGAAGCTAGAAAATTATATTCAAATTTCATCAAGCAACCTTGATCATTGACAGTATTTTAATATTTCATACATCAGAATGCCACATGATTTAATAGATTATCAACGACAGGTACTATTCCGTATTGGAGAAAATAGTTCCCAGTAGAAACCTTTACTGTTGGTTTCAATATATCGTGAATTTGGAACATGTTTATTAAAAATATTATCACTATTATTAATAATGTGCAAATAAATTAATAACGTTTGGCTTGCCCACTTTTGCGGCACACTTTGCTTTTGTCTATAAATTATTGGTCGTTTAACGATAAAGAGTTATTTGAATAAAAATATCCATTAACTTTTATTTATCTAGTCTGCAACAGATTAGGGTAAGGGGTCCAATCACTTATCCACACTAAAAATATACGCTGCATGCAAGGAGAAGTGAACCGAGAATATCTTACTTTAGAGATGAATCTTTAACCACAGCACAAGACTACACTCATTAAAGATGGTATTTGTTTTAATAATATTGTAACATACATGATATAACATACAAGATATTTAACAAGAAATTTAGATCGGTACATATTTGGAATAGCTTTACCTTCATCAGACTTATACTTCTGAAGCCGCTCGTTCCGACCTCGCTCTCTCGTCCACCTAACTTTGCCACCTTCTGGTGTAGAACATGAGAATTTCTTATCAAAGGGAGTGGATCCGACCGCTATTTGGAGCAGCTAAACCCACGCCGGGAAGCAACTCCCTTGGCGTGGATTCCCAGACTCACAGGAGTCTGGAGTTAGGCTTGCACGTTTCCTTCAACCTTTGAGGTGCCCCCGTCCAACAGGGTTGGACGCCAGCTAGCTTTTCTTTGGGAGGGAAACAGCTGCAAAAGACCATGTGTTTACTGGGACTCTAGGTTGATAAGTGAAAGAGGTTTCAAAGTATGTCGCTGAAATGCGGTTACATTTAATGAGAGATTATTTCAGCGATGGTTTACAAAAAGATTATAAAGAAGTGGGACGGAGGCCCTCACAGGAGCGTCTCCGTCACCAGCAAATGGCACTAACCTAGACACAATTTATAATTACATATTTACATGCACCGAGCCCTCCTTAACGTCCTTCTATTCCCAAGTTCAAGGGGTGTATTCCCGGGTGAAGATGACACCAACACTTTACCCTTCGACACGGGTATGGAAATATGCCATCCATTGTTGAAGCGTGTGCTCCTAACACGACCGCGTTGCGCGGCACGAGCGCGTCCGCCCGGTAGAACGTTTGGAACCAGAAGAAGGAAGTTGCCTCCCACGCACTTGTGTTCTCGCCCCCGCCGCTACGTCCCCCCCACCTTGTCTGCTCCGGCCGTTGATTATTTGCAGCCAGCATGAGTTTGGTGTTGCCAGTTAAGAAAGTATATTTATGGTTTCTTTAGGTGACGAGTTCATCGCGTTACATCACCCGCTTGGTCAGGAAGAAATTGAGTCATGGGTGTCAATTTCCTGCCAGGGGCGTTCTCCGCTTCTTGGTGATGAGAAGTTTGTGCAGTCAGGTGGGACGGTCGGGGCAGGTGACGAAACTGCTGACGGCGGAGCTGCTGACGGCGATCCAGCGCGGACCCTCTTGTGTGCGGGTGAAGTGCGCGCCAACGTCTCCTCGTCGCTCCTTGCTCCCTTCATCCATCCTTCTGGGGGGGTTACCTTGCATCACATAGAGGCCTTTTTAAGAAATATAGTTTTGCACAGTACAAATTTTACAAATTAAAGTATCTGTCAACAATATGACTATTGTTCGGTAATCAAATTACAGTTTTTGACGGAACTCATCCTTGATGAGGCCGTCGGCTACTTGGCTGATTACATTTCTTACAATCTTCTCCATTGAGAAGTTGTTTCCTAATTGACAGACAGTTGGACCTCTGTCTCCCCACGCGGGCCTTGCATGTAAGCATGTCGCAAGGGCAGGAATGATAGGTTTATCGGTGCTGTCTAGGCACGCTTACGACTATCTAGTGTGGTGGGGCTCTTCAGACCTCCTCCACTTCTATGGTATCCTGACCGATGCCAGACCTAGATGTAGCTTCAGTTTCCCATTCTAAAAGGAGTCTATCCTTCTTGAACTGGTACTTTTTGAGTTTGCCGCTGCTTCCTCCCACAGCTCAAAGCAAACCGATTGCTAATGCAACTTATTCTCAGCGCTTGAGAAGCTAATTCTCAGCGCTCCTTCTTCCGCGTCTGAGGTATGCCATTTCGGGCTCCCTCATGTTGACGTCTAAATTGCTTCTGGAGTGACCAACGTACGATGTCGTGACGCGAGCTTCTCCAAGCTCATCTTGTTTACTATCTGAATCTGAAAATGGATGGTTTACTAGACCATCGGATGCTTATCGTGGCAATTAAGCGGTGACGATAAGTGTGGTATTCTGAAAGACATATGCACAAGTGATGTAGCTTGAAGGGGAACCGCGTGAAGCGGGCCCGGACCTCTCTCTGAAAATGAATTTATTATACAAGAAAATACCATTCATTGCCACGTTGGCTTATTGAACTACTATTAAAATAATAAATTTCTGTTTGGGCGCGCAGAAGTTTGTATCTATCATGAATCTATAACCTATAAACTTCGATCAGCGTTGTCTAGCCGTGGTGTTGATAAAAACCAGAGCTCTATCTTCATCAGTACTCTATCCTTGTGTGTGGTGTGTGCTTATAATCTAGTTTATATTCTACTCCACTCTGGTTCCCACCAGACCACAACAGACAATCTGAGAGTTGCTCATGTCCCTTTAAGGCATATGCCCCCTTGTCGCTGCTTAAAACTATAGTGATCTTACTCTAGTGCGCCAAGGTGACAGATGTCCAAGGGCAACATGAAGCTGTAGGGAATTTACTCAGCGATTAGCCAGATCCACCACACCACGGCTCATCTCCAAATCTGCATTTGCCTATAATGTTAAATTTTGTGACGTGTTGAGTCACACATCTTGTTGACCGGTCTTTATGCCGAGTCGTTTTTTCCGAAAATTATTAATTCTAAATGCTTCCAGCTTATGCGGAATAAGTAACCACAAGCGTTCATATGTATTAGACAATATGAATTACTAAGCTATTAAGAGTTGGTTCTTGAGGTCCCCACTTGAGTTTGCTTGGTCGCGCACCCTAAAAATTTGACAGAACGGACTTTTCCAGTACCTTCCTATCAACAGTCATATCACAGCGCCAGGACACACTGCTTTTCCCAGCTGGATTGACCCTCTCCCAATTACACGACTCACAACACAGAGTCCGGTGTGCAATTAGAGAATTGACCAAACAAACAGAGCAAGTGAGACTAGACCTCTCAGTTGTTTTTCTCACAGCTGCCAAGCTCTTATACTAAATGCTTTAATTAAGCTATATTTGCAAGTTTACAACATCTTAGTGTCCTTCATGGCGATTTCATCTGTATCGTGAGATCGGGTGTACATCTCTGGTACAGATCTCGTTGCGTGTTCGCAACATCAAGGTTACATTGTTGGAAGAGACACACTCTTTCTACGGAGTTGTGTCGTAAATTCCATATGCATGACTTACATGCAAGCTCTACGTTTACAATAGTTGGGAAACATTACAAAGAGGTCAACTTAACTTTCATCTGGTATTCACAGCACAGGCTGTTACGCAGCACGTCTCAGACCAGCAGGAGTTCAAGCGTATTTCATGGCCGCAATGGTGCTCATTACTTGCTGTCTATCCCCTGTGGATCTCTACGTTACTGCTAGCACACGAAATCATCGTCCAGATGTAACATTATGTTGAATACAGCAATTCTGAAATTGATAACAAACTTTTGTATGCAAAACAAACAACATTTCTTACATTAGTTAAGCTTATCTTGTTACGTAGAAACGCAACTATAGTATTTCTTAACAATAATATGAGAATTCATTTTTTATAAAAAATAGAATCTTATACATTTTCATCGTGCATACCGCACAATAATTTTCACATAGTGAGTACAGTTTTTCCATGGTATTCCCATCAGGTATGGATGTCTTTGAACAGACATATTTGTGCTCTTCCCATATTGAAAGAATTTACATTTTGCTTATAAATTACTAGCAAGTATGATCATTTTGTGATTCAAGTGTACTTGTTAAGACATAAATATGGATTTTAACCATAGTTTGTGTGGCACAGACCGCTACATTATTTTTGTACGTACCATGACCAGGTGATGATGGTACGTTCGCAGTTGCATTTTAACTACATTGTTAAATGCTAAATTATAGTAAATTTAAATTATATTGTTAAATACTAAGGGGACGGCACATGTTACCCTATTTAATAATAACTAAATCCCGGTAAGGTAGATCCTTCATCGATACGATGCAGAACGCCATATTGCGGGTGTCTCTCAGTGAAACATAATGAATGCCGTGTACCTTGGAGGGGTACATAACTTTGTAAGTTGCAAGACAACCATTCGTGTCATTCCTTTACTGATGTTCCAAGAGACGAGACAGCTTTGGTGCTATCATGTAAAACATGAAAGTTTGAACACTTATTTAACTATACTTATTATCGAAATGACAACACAGTACATAGAAGGCGCTTGATGTTACCATCCAGCTTGTGTCGAACGCAGAGGAAACTGTTGTTCGAATTCGGTACAGACATGTGTACTTAGTGCGAAGGATAGGTTATATGCTATCGCTGTGCAATATGATCGTACGAGTACTTCGTTCACTATACTTATATTGAAGTGACAATACAGTATGTAAACAAAGACCGCTAGATGTGTACATATAGCATGTGTCAAACACAGAGGAATCTGTGGTATGACCATCACCCCTTTCGCCAAATGACGAAGAAGAGCATGAATGTCCTCTCTTGGAGTTCGTGGGCACGGATATACATTGCTTGGAGCTTACAAGGCTACTTGAACAAATGCAATTTTCCAGGATTAGACGCAGAGCGACGTCCGTTGTCTGGGAATCATAGGTGATTCGAGGCAGTTGGGAGTGCAACCACAGAACTCTGCAAGGAACGGGGTGGTCAAACTAGACACATATGACTTGTCAGGGAAGAAGATAGACTGTAGAAAAGGGGTTCACATCCACCTACCATGTGAAGTGCCCGTGAAAATGCACAGACGGCTAACATGGAGACCTTATGTGTTATAACACGATAACGGTTCCGTTAGTATGTTACTTACAATGGTGCGATCAAAACGCACTTTACTTAATTTATGGATGTTTATGCCTATGGGACAACACACACAAAAACTTAAGTAAATAAACATGTAAGTAAAATTAATACAGACTTTGAGACATCAAGAAGATTCTCTCAGTAGGTGGAATAATATCCTAGCAACACTTGATGTGCGCTTGGAAGTATTATTAAGGACTACTTGCACTGAAACGACGTGCAAATTTGCATTTGTTAGTGGTTAGTAGTGATGTACCTAGTGACACTACTAGATTTTCATGCTTCCTGCATGTGAAATCTGTGTTACGCTAGAAATGAGGAATAGACAAGTCTTTTTGAAACAATGAAGACCAAATCGATGCTTGTTTATGTAAGGTCTCACCAGTTGTGCTGCTGGCTGTCTGCTTTTAGCACACTTGACTGGCTCGAGAAGACGAGTGGACAAAGTCAGCGACAAGTTAACGGGAGTGTGTAATCATTAATTGCACCTCCTGAACATTGTGTTTCGCGACGAGTGTCAACTTGAATGAGAAGTATTGGACTTGGGACTCGCATTGTCAATTACCATAAATGTTAAATCGATCCATGGTGAATTGACCCGAGTTACGTAAGTAAGAAGAAAGAGATTGAATTGCGCACTGTGACTTTGGTGATGTTCGCGCACACCGTAGGCAGGCACAAAGTGACGCAAGTCGAAACCCCAAGTTGTATATATGAGACTGTTCCTCTGCAGCAAACAGAGAGCAGTAATACACCCCTTCAACACATTACTTGCCTTGGAATGTGATAGTGACCATGGAGCAAAAGATGAAAAATGAAAACTGCGTTTAGTGAGATTTCCGTTTTCATCGAAATCTCACACAACTCCGCAACCTCACTTGAGCGAAAGTTTGCTCACCTATCGAATTCCTTCCAACGCCAACAACCGCTATTCTCCGTGTGAACGCAATGGTCAATGTAGTTGGACCAAGGTTTCACTGTACTTAACTTAGCGACAAAATCTTATGTTAAAAGACTTATGTCAAAATATACTAGACTTGTGTATATGACAAGGCACAATATGAAGTAATATATCTAACGATGATGTTGGACGAGACAATTACTAACTAATATTTGGCGATGTCCTTTATGTGAAATCGACCTAACGGCTTACCATTCAGATCACCTAATTCATAAACCAACGGAGAGATCTTAGTTAAAACTATATTTTCCACGTACCGTTGCGCGAGCTTGGTACTGAAATAATTTCCAGCATCTGAGAGTTTGAAGTTCCTCCTCCAGACCCTCTGACCTACGATGAGTTCAGTATCTTTCCTTCTGAGATTATACCTTCTGGCGTTCGATTGAAAATTTTCCAAAAGCTGAGCTTGGACGATTTCGAAGACGAACGGCAAGTTCTGTATGCGATCAACATACTGCGCACAGTCTGCTGCCGCGGGGAGAACTGAGTCTTTGGCCTTGAGATAGTCTTTTGGAAGATGAAAACGACCATCCAAGATTATCTCTCGACCATGCATGAGGAAAAAGGGGGAGTACTTGGTTGCTAAGTTTACAGATGCGTTTATCGCAGTCTGCACGCTTTGAAGATATTGCGACCAGAGTCTCTGATCCTTTCCTACGAGGATTGCCAGTGAGGTACCCACTGTCTGGTTATATCTCTCAACTGTGTTGCTTTGCGGAGAGTACACCGCATTAAGGAACAATTTGGGAATAGAATACTTTTTAGTGAACGCCTTGAATTCCTTGGATATGAATTGACGCCCATTGTCCGATAGAATACTGTTAGGTACTCCATGTTTAAGAAAGATCTCCTGTTCAATGAATTTTATGATAGGTGTTGCTGTGGCTTTTCTAAGTGGGTGTAACCACACATATTTAGAAAAGACGTCGACAACTGAAAGAATATGCATGTATCCCTCCTTTGATTTTGGTAGAGGCCCTATCAAATCAATCGACAACGATTGCATCGGGCGGTCGACTTCCTTCGGATTCGACATAAGTCCCGCCGGTGCACTAGTTGTGTGTTTATATGCTTTGCATATAGCACAACTCTTAATGAATAATTTAATATCTCTGTAAATCCCTGGCCAATAGAACAGTGAGGAAATGCGCTTGAAAGTTTTGAATGTGCCAAAATGCACAGAAGCGTTTCCACTATGAAACTCAGAGATCAGTTTTGTTCTATCCGCGCCCTTGACGCACTCTTTCCAATTAGAGTCATCAAGGGGCAGATCTCCTGCCTTGAACCTGAGTAGTTTATCTCCCTCAAATTTGAATCTCGGGAATTTTTCTGGGTGAGACTTCACGTTATTGACTAAGTTCTCGAACCAAAGGTCCGGTGGGTCTGCAGTGTTGCTAGCACTAACAGATGAAATTACGACTGGATTTCTTGATAATACATCAGGGACGGTGTTAAGCCTTCCTGGACGATGTTTTATTGAGAAGTCATATTGTGAAAGTCTCGCTGCCCAGCGAGCGAGCCTACCCTGTGGGCTTTCGAGCGTCGTTAACCATTTTAAACTAGCGTGGTCAGTGATTACCGTAAACTTATTTCCCTCTAGGTATCTCCTAAAATGAAATATACTGTCTAAAATAGCTAGTAGTTCTAGTTCAGTGGTTGTGTAGTTGCGTTGAGGCTTTGTTAAGGTGCGAGAGTAAAATGCAATCGGGTGCTCGCCATCAGAAAATTCCTGCGTGAGGACCGATCCTAGCCCTAGGTTAGAAGCATCACAATGTAAAGTGAACGGACTAGCGAAATCAGGACATGCCAAGACTGGGGCTGAGGTCAGTGCGAGTTTGAGTGCCTCAAACGACGCCTGAGCCTCATCTGACCAAGTGAACGCGGAAGCTCCCTTGCGCACACTTGTCAAGCCTGTCAAAGGACTCGCTACCTTGGCAAAGTTGTCTATAAACCTCCTATAATATGAACACAGTCCTAAAAACGATTTCACGTCCCGAGAATTCTTGGGAACGGGAAAGTTCCTGACGCTGTCAAGTTTTACTGGATCACAGTGTAATCCCTTCTCATTTACTACATAACCTAGGTATTTTAGTTCTTTTCTGCAAAATTCTGATTTAGAGAAATTTATAGTCATGCCTGATTGTTTAAACTTTTCAAAAACGCGATCTAGTAACTTCATGTGGCTATCAAAGTCTTCAGATATCACTATCACGTCGTCAATATAACAGAAAACCTTGGCCTCGAATTCCGGGCCGAACAAACTGTCAGACAATCTTTGTAACTCCGCGCTCGAGTTTTTGGTGCCAAACGGCATGACGACAAATTCGAACAAACCTCTGCGCGGAACCACAAAAGCCGTCTTTTCGCAAGAGTCCTCCGTTAGAGGAATCTGCCAAAAGGCTTTCGACAAGTCTATTGATGAAATAAATCTTGCGTCTCTTAAATTATCTAATATCTGCGAAATATAAGGCAACGGATAACTGTCTGGGACTGTGATCGCGTTCAGTTTGCGCGAATCTAAACAAAATCTCCCGGTGCCATCTTTTTTTGACACGATTAAGATCGGATTGCTCCACGCGGAACGTGATCTCCTGACTACTCCAAGCTTAAGCATATCGTCTAGCTCATTCTCTAAAGTAGCCTGTTTTGCAGGGGAAAGCGGATAATAGCGTTGTTTGATTGGGCCCCCATTGGTTACAATGCGGTGCTGAATCAAGTGGGTCCTCCCCAAGCCACAACGTTCGAAGGAAATCGACTCAACTTTTTCTTTAACCGAGGCTAGCTGACTGTGTTCTACTTCTGAAAAGTTAGTTGAATTTTTTGATGTGATAGAATTTATTTTAAACGAGTCATGATTACGATTCTTGTTAAGATAGACTATTTCTGGTGCTATGTTGAACAACTTCCAAAAGTCGATGCCCAGAATGACATCGGGTTGGAGGTTAGGTATTACGGTAAAGTATACAGTTTTCGTTTCGTGGCCTACTTTAACTGGTATTTTTAAAGCGCCGAATGCGGGGTGGACTGTACCATCCACTGATTCAATCGAAATTCTAGACTTGTATAACTTAAATCCTTTCTCGAGCAAGGTGGCGGCAGCATCCTTACTCAAGCAGGAAAGAGAGGCACCGGAATCTAATAGACCCCGTGCCCCAATACCTCCTAACCAAAACTTCAAAAAAGGTCTCTCATCCACATACTCTTTTTTGCAAATAGGAGCGACTAACTTATCGTTCCTAAAAAAATATTTTGTATAGTTAACTATATCTATCCACTCTCTTTTACGTACTTGTTTGGACGGTCTGAGAGAATGGATGGCTACTCGTTTTTTGACGAGCCGCTGTGCTTGCTGGAAGTGCATGCGTGCTGGCTCCTGATAGACTGTTTGTCATCACTACCAATTCTCACTGACTTCGGTGAATGCGTGTCACTTCAACACGCGGCATGCTCGTTGCAACTGGAATTGTTGCGCGATTTGCTGAGCGGTTTACAGTGACGTGCGTTATGCTTATGTTTCTGAAACCGGTCAGAACTAATTCTGATCTTATCATTAACCGAAGTCGAAGGATGAGCGTGTATTGCCGTAACTTCGCGTTCTGAAGGGTTGGTCGAAATGAAAGAGATTGGAGCCAACTTTGATCTCTCAATGTCGCTACAAACTCTTACTAACTCAGTGAACGTCTTGGGCTTTTGCAGGCTGACACCTGTGCGAATGCGTTCTACCATTCTGCTCGTAATTATTTCCATTAGATCACTAACAGAGTATGCAGGTCTCAATCTACCCGCTAGCAATCTCATATCAAGTATGAAATCGCAGGCTGGTTCCTGCTCTTTTTGCCTTTTAATTAACATACTCTCTACCAATGCGGCGCCGACCGTCGGCCCTTCGAATTGTAAATACAAAGCTGATTTTAACTCCTGCCATGTATTTACTTCGCTTTCCACCAAGCGGAACCAACCCAAAGCTCTACCCTGTAATATCTCTGAAAAGTACACCATCATTGTAGTGAATGATAGCCCACGATTTCTCATAATGTCCTCGACTCTTATGACAAAGTCGTGAACTGGTGTAGAACCGTCATATTTAATGTGCATTGAATTTAGCACTTTGTAATTAATAGCAGGTTTTATTTCTACTATTTGAGAAAATGACGAGAGTGATTCGAAATCCTCAGCTTTTTCCTCAAGCGGTCCGGGACATAGCTTACTATTCCATATCTCCGCCTGCTCCTGCATTTGCGAGAGCTATTTACTGGGTTGAATACCCCTGGCTTCTAGCGCTGACCTCAGGGTGTTCGCCTTGCAGCTTTCCCTGATGCCAATTGCAACGTTGTTAACGTTCGACCAAACCATCTTGAGAAGGCGAAATACGACTAAACGAGTAATCTTATACTAAATGAAAGATGACGCGGATGTCTACATCCATACCATAATTTAATTGCTAGCTGTGTACTAGCTATCACATATCTTTTTACGGGATATGAGTATTATTTGTTGCTATACTAAAACGTAAATGCACCAAGCCACAACGAACAACCACCGACCTATACACTGATCGAAACTGTGTAAACAAACTGGCACACAATTTACAGAGAAATACAATAATAATTATCCTGAAATAATTTCATTGTAAAATTATTCTAATCCTACCCATGACTAAACATAGCATGACGTAACTACAATGACATCACCCAATTCTTAACCGAATATTCTGGAATGACCCGCACTACAAATATTAAAACACTCGAAATTAATTACGGCACGGCGCTGTGAAGTTTTGTGAAAAGAAAAAACATTCCTTCGCGAGTCGATGTTGTTTTTGCCTTGTTTTGGCAAGAGGTGAGCGCTCGTTAATTTTGTAACAAAAAGTTGTTACGAAATTACGATTTCCACTGAAATTGTTATTTGGATCGAACCAAAAAATAAATTTTACCATTAATCTGAGGACGCACAAGATATGCTATGTGACCAAATGGAAACAATAGTCTGACTATCTTGTAAGTTTTCATTCAAGCTAATCTTTTTATAGACGAGAATTCATTTAAGTAATTGCAGGAAGACTTAGCTTTGATTGAGAACGTCGAACATCGTCGTGAACTGGAAGGCCACGTGACTTCTACGTCTTATCCAACATCCTTCAGAAGCGACTTCACGTTCCTCCAACGTGAAAAATCCTAGAGTGCCTCCTGGGTGTATGGCAGGGAATGAAAATAAAGACGTCCTCTCCGTCGTCTTTCACCATTAGTCTCAAGTTTCCTGACTTGATTATGATGATTGATATCCACGAACATGTGCTTTTCAATAAATTCTATAACAGTATATTGGAAGGCACAACATTGTTGTGCCTTCCAATATACTGTTATAGAATTTATTGAAAAGCACATGTTAGTGGATATCAATCATCATAATAAGTCAGGAAATTGAGACTATGGTGAAAGACGACGGAGAGGACGTCTTTATTTTCATTCCCTGCCATACACCCAGGAGGCACTCTAGGATTTTTCACGTTGGAGCGACACGTGACGTCGATTATGAAGGATGTTGATAAGACGTAGAAGTCACGTGGCCTTCAAGTTCACGACGATGTTCGACGTTATCAATACTAAAGCTAAGTAAAGTTAACTAAGTTACTATGGCAGAGCGCAAGTAATGTGCGTCCTGCTATTGTGAATGTTCCACTAGAAGTCCCCGCATCTTTTTCAAGAATGCGCGCAGTCGCTCACTTCTGGTATACCCAACCACAAATGTTCCGTGATTATAGAACATTCCAGAACCGCTCGGCTAACTAGACAAAATGCACTACGGAAGAAATACATACAAGTATAACATATAATATGATTGAATGCTGGTGACAAAAACTCTCGCAAGGCACCGGAAACATGAAACCAACTTCACCGTCCAAATCGCGTTGGAGGCGCCAATGTAACATACATGATATAACATACAAGATATTTAACAAGAAATTTAGATCGGTACATATTTGGAATAGCTTTACCTTCATCAGACTTATACTTCTGAAGCCGCTCGTTCCGACCTCGCTCTCTCGTCCACCTAACTTTGCCACCTTCTGGTGTAGAACATGAGAATTTCTTATCAAAGGGAGTGGATCCGACCGCTATTTGGAGCAGCTAAACCCACGCCGGGAAGCAACTCCCTTGGCGTGGATTCCCAGACTCACAGGAGTCTGGAGTTAGGCTTGCACGTTTCCTTCAACCTTTGAGGTGCCCCCGTCCAACAGGGTTGGACGCCAGCTAGCTTTTCTTTGGGAGGGAAACAGCTGCAAAAGACCATGTGTTTACTGGGACTCTAGGTTGATAAGTGAAAGAGGTTTCAAAGTATGTCGCTGAAATGCGGTTACATTTAATGAGAGATTATTTCAGCGATGGTTTACAAAAAGATTATAAAGAAGTGGGACGGAGGCCCTCACAGGAGCGTCTCCGTCACCAGCAAATGGCACTAACCTAGACACAATTTATAATTACATATTTACATGCACCGAGCCCTCCTTAACGTCCTTCCATTCCCAAGTTCAAGGGGTGTATTCCCGGGTGAAGATGACACCAACACTTTACCCTTCGACACGGGTATGGAAATATGCCATCCATTGTTGAAGCGTGTGCTCCTAACACGACCGCGTTGCGCGGCACGAGCGCGTCCGCCCGGTAGAACGTTTGGAACCAGAAGAAGGAAGTTGCCTCCCACGCACTTGTGTTCTCGCCCCCGCCGCTACGTCCCCCCCACCTTGTCTGCTCCGGCCGTTGATTATTTGCAGCCAGCATGAGTTTGGTGTTGCCAGTTAAGAAAGTATATTTATGGTTTCTTTAGGTGACGAGTTCATCGCGTTACAATATTAATAATTTATAACAAAGCACATGGGAGACTTAAAATTTTATGTCAGGAGAAATATTGCTAGTTTCATGACTACTTGGTGCGATTTGCATTAAATGTCAGTTACTTTTTTGTTTGTTGTGATATCACAACTATTTTTTGTGTTGCTTAGATAGAACTTACGAAAGGGTTAACTGTCAAACCGACCTGTGATACTGCGCATACTTTTTGACATTTATGAACAGTATTTAGACAGGCAACCATGAATAGAGTGACGATCGAGCACCGATTCCAAATTGTCAAAATAACCTTTGACTAAACGGATTAGTTAATAGACAAAATTGGCGTCTATGGAGGCCAATCTAGGTGATACCCTACATACTCAATTACATCAAATAAATTCACTACTTTCTATGGTTAATAAGTTGCTGATCAGCAATCACGTCCATGTGAATCAGTTTGTTACTTTAGAGCCTTTCCGCATCCAAAACTGCGTTCTAAATGCTGCAAATCACATCACAACATCACAGAAGTTCCGGTGGACGGAAGCCACGACAGCCTCTATGCAAAGCATAAAAGAGCTGCGGAAACCCCTATAACTAGCCCGCCCCGACTTAAGCTGACGATTCTTCCTACAGACGGACGCCAGCGGACGCGGAATGGGGGCTGCGGTTGCTTATCTGCAGTGGAACGCAAATACCACAGCAATGAAGAGGAGGCCCTCGAAATCACCTGGGCTATTAAACGTTACAGGGTCGGCCTAGAAGAACGAGAGTTCACCCTGGTAACCGACAATAAAGACCAGAGAGCGAAACTAACCCGCCGGGCGATCCTATTATTAGAGTTTTCTTTCACCATTACCCACTGTCAAGCGAAAGATAACCAACTACCGGACGCTTTATCTCGGAACTGCAACCGTAAGAAGACATAGACATGGACGTATGAGCATACCAGAGGGACCGATAACAGATCCAACCCCCATGGATTTAGTGCTGGAGTTACCAGACCTGGCGACTTACATAGTACAAGAGCAGCAAGACGATCCGGAGTTGGCGAAGCTTTACAGAATGCCGCATACAGAAACGCGCCGCCCATGGGACATAGCATCCAATACCACTAAGAATGGCAGTTTTCATTTACGCTACGTATGAGACGGAAAAAATATGTAGCAAATTAAGATCCTTCTAAACTTTAAGCTACAGTATGTGAGCATACCTAATGATCAGTATACTTCGCCCGGCAAATCTTTGTGAATAGAATTACGCTGGAACAATGCTACTTATACAAATCCGTTGTCGATTTACGCAAATTATAACTTTTTTTTTTAAGATACCTTTATGCCTTGATGCCTCGCATTTACTATCGAGATCATTCAGGAATTTGGCACTTAAACTACTCTACTTGATGCTAACACAACTTAAGGCGGCTCTCGTGGTGCGATACGTAAGGCGCTTGCCTTCCACCCGAGAGTTCCTGGGTTCGATTCCCGGTCAGGATACACAATATTTATGTGTTTTTCTCAAAGCCTAGGTATTTGTGATTGTTCAAAATTACTAACAACCACCTTCTACGAAAAAGCAAGGACATGATTATTAATAAAAAACTAAAAAAGAAACCCAACTTATAACTGAATTTTATTGCAAAATTGCATTTAGCGATGACGCTCATTTTTGCTTAACGGGTTTGTTAATAAGGAAAATTTCCTACACGGAAAAATACCAATTTAGAAGACTTCCTATAATTCATTACATCCACAAAAATGCATCATTTGGTGCGGTTTACACGCTGGTGGCAATGCCGCACAATTTTTCAAAAATGGAGCCAAAGCTCACGTAGGTTAATGGATATCCTTGTCGAGCCATGATTATTACTTTGTTTTAAATATGGAATCATTCGAAAGAACAGTGATTTCAACAGGAAGTGCCATACAGCTACCGCAACTATCGCTTTATTTGAATCAAGATTTGGAGATAAATTGATTTTAAGAAATGGATTTGTGAAGTCACTGTTATATGCTGATAAACCAGCAGCATTTAACGCATTAGAACCCAACATTTCCCGTACTATACGACCAGCAGCGCTTTAATAAAAGTAGTCCGATTTGGGTGCCCAGAATTTGACTTCCGCCTATCGGACTTTAAAAAAACCGCATTTGTTTTTAAACATACCTCGTCTAATGGCTTGTACTGTAGATAAGAGCAGCCAGGTTGAGTTAATTTATCATTGGTTTGGTGAATTGCATTCACAAGTAATTCTTCTTTGACGATGGCTGCCTCATCATTATTCTCATACTTAATATTCATCAGACCGTTTTCACGCTTCTGAAAATAACATTATAAATATTAGGTAACAGTATCATCATTACGATAAGCCAGAGAAGGTCTCCCAGAGCTCTTTCTTCAATAATTGGTCGCCAATGTTTGACTTTATTTGGCAGGTGAATGTAGAATCACCGAACGACATTCTAATGATATGGGCAATCCGACAAAATAGTGCACACTCTTTCGATTATACTTATTTGTTTTAGTTGAATTAGGAGTACATTTCACAGATGGCTTAAAAATTCATTAAGCCTTGCCTATACCAAGCCATAACTAATAAAAAATATTCTTCGATCTATAAGATATCCAAAGATCTGTATGATTTAATAACATGATTTTAGATATTTTCTAGATAAACGAATAATTTTTGACTCTTATTTATTATGGCTTGGCTTCGCGGGGTTTTGTTGAATTTGTATTTGAATTTGTTTGAATAATTATGGTCACCTTAATCTATTGAAAACAAATAAGTATGACTGACAAAATTTTGTGTGTACTATTTATGTTGCATATTAGCAGCCCATGTACACCCTGCGCCACTGGATGATACCTATTATGATTACAAATAAAAATATACACAGTATTATATTATTCATATACGTTTAAGATGACAATATATAATACATTATATACCGAACAACAATAATCAAATGAGCATGTATATTATATGAGTTACCTGTGAATCACTTGCAAACGTCGACGCATCAAACTTTTCATACAAGTGACTGCTTTGGTCGCATGGAAAAGCCACTTCATTGAAAGTCGGCGACGCATCGTGCATACGTTTATGGTACTTCAAAATGAGCGCAGATGAAAAAAAATTACAACACACGTTGCAAACAAAATTTCTAACGAAAAATGAAGCTCTGTTCAGCCTCAGACGGACTTCTTTCGCAGAAGCAATCGCTATTTCCTTTTTGATGACCATTTCTTGCACTTCAAATTCACCAAACGACTGTGCAGATTGTCTCTCAAAGATATCAGGTGCTATCATACAATCCATGTCGCGGTTTACGAGCGGAGTCTGTCAAGAAATAAAATACAAACATAAAGCAATCAAAACATTTACACTAACCATATAAAAAAATCAACCAACTGAAAGAATGCAAAGTTTCTGGACTATGACCACCTAGATGGGCAATTTTTAAACGAAGCAGTATCGAAGTCATTGTATGAGAAAGTGATTAGAATGTATAAGAAATTTAATTTCTAATTAGATTTTGAATACCGCGTCTGAAAGTGGCGGAGGCTTTTGAGCTTCATAAGCTTCGACGGTTGAGGCGCTAATTTTGACAGATTAAATGTTGGTACATAATATCGAAAGGCTCTTTATTTATTGTTTTTTGTCTTTTACATATTACCGTTGGAAGTGTTGTTTTGTATTTAAATTCGCAATAAAGTATTTATCGTGTTTTGTTATACACAAACATACATATTTTATTAATATTAGGTTTGTAAAATACATCGGAAGTTCCGTTCACATTCTCGTAGGAACCTACTGACTATTGTAATAACACTATTATGAGGTAAATATTTAAGTAAGTAGCTTATTTAAGGATTAATCATCTACGTAGAACAATCAATCGTTTTAAGAATTCAGCGATAACTAATAAGTACTGATTAAATAGGTAATATGATAAAGACATTACCATATTTAGGTTATTTTACACGTACCCAAAATGGAAGTGATTCACGCTGAAATTTTGTAGTTAAGATTTGGTAACCGGACGGATCCATTCGAAATGACAGACGAGGCGTTTGTGAAACGATTCCGGTTATCGAAACCATTGGCAGATATATTCATTTCCAGGTTGGAAAATCTAATGTCAACCCCAACTAGCTGTCATGTGAGCATATACAAAAATATAATGCAAACTCTTAGGCCATCCTCCCACGGCGCAATTGAAGTCCGATGGAACTGAAACTAAAATTCCAGCCAGTATCTAGCTAATGTATTTCAATTGCGGCTCGCTGACGGCAAGACTGGAATCTCTCAGCTTCAAAACGGTCGCGAAGAGACGCGACATGCTAGTCGCGCGGTCTCTGAAGTTTCCAGTCACCGTAAAATAGTGGTACCAACATCATTAGATTCGGTGAAAAATCATATTTTCTTACCAAAATTGGCCGCACTGCGAACATGTGTCATGCTATAAAAATCATTAACAACCCAAAACGTAAAAAGTACAAGATAAGCAAAATTGAAATAACCTAATTCTATTCGAATAAGCGCAGCAGCGTGCGTGTTGTCGGTTTTTGTACAAAACAGCTGATGGTTCAGTTTGACAGTTTGAGGTTATGTGATTATTATTTCAAGTGGTTTCAGTAGCGTCGTGTGCGAAGCATCACATTGGCCAGTTTATGAGTTCCTTCACAAATCAGTTCTGTCAGATTTCAGGTGCGCCGTGGGAGGAGGGCCTTACGCGACCATAAATGTCCAATCAGTATTTTTGTTGCATTAATGGACACCATCCAAAGCACTATACCGCCCTTGAAGATACTGTTGCGTTTTGCTTCTTGTTTGCGTACTGCTTCGTTTAAATTGCCACGATTGAAAAGGCACGTCAATGAGGTTGATTGTTTCGCTACGCTCATGGACACACCCTTAATTGATTCACGGATGACCTACTATTTACTAATTAATTACATTTAAATGTCATGATAATTATATCTAATGGCCAACTAATACAAACGTGCCGTCGCGTTCTAAGGACTAAATGAGAACACAATCACTGCTGACCGTATCCTTTTAATTACCACATTCAAATAACACGTCAATTATATCGAATGGCCAAGTACTCCAAACGCGTCAGTCGCGGTGTTAGCACTAAATGAGTTAAGGCCAGTTCGGATCAGGCGAGAAGTTTAGTCGAGTGGCGAGAAATTTAGTACCTAACTAAACGTGTTCGAACAGACAAATTGAGTCGAGTACTTTAGTAAGATCATTTAGTCGAGTCAATCCATTCCGTTGCAATTTCTCGGTCGAGTAGCGACCCCCACCGCCTCTCACTAAAAACCAAACATGTGATGATATCGAATCGAACTCTATGCATAGAAAATTTGGGAGGAATCATGGGACAACACGACCAAAAGCGGTTTATTGTTCGCATATGGTTACTAATGAATAATAGGTATCGGTTACTACGCTATAATGTACCTACCTAATTCTACTGAACTCCTACTGTGTAAATGTCTAAAATATTAATATGAACATCTCACGATAGGTATATAAATGCAGAAGAACCTCAATTTTTCTTAATCCTAAAAATATTATAATGTTCATAGGTAGCGCAATATTATGTAGAGAAAATGACATAGGTACGGAATATAATAAATGACCATCATTTTTAGGTTAGGTCCTGTCTAGACAGTTATTACTTTGACAGATCGTGACAAGTGGTTTGACGTTTTAGACCAAACCACTTCTGACGGTCAGAAAATGGTTCGAAGTTTGCTGGTACAGTGAACTAAACGTTAAAACTAAAACTATTCTGGTTTGCTTATGTGCAGTGCGCCAGTTTTGACATGTCAAACTGTTTAGCTGGAACGCCTAAATTTATGTTGTCATGCAGCATGGTAGTGATTTAGAAAAATTTGAGGCTTACAACATAAAATTTTTACAAAAAGTTTTGAAAATAGAATTATTGGTATATTCTCACCCCACTTCCCGTAGATATTGCTTCTGTTAATGGTATTTTATGGCTGTAAGTAGTTTTTTATAGACAATAGGCTTAGATTGTATTACCTACCTAAAAAGGACTAACGGGCGATTAATTTTATTCACCACACAATTGATCACAATTTTAGATAATCGCATTCATTATTGCTTTATATTCGAATTTATTGTGATATATAAATCACCATATTTAAATATACCTTTTCAAAAGATTTATATACCTACTCAATACTGTCTCAAAATATCTGTCTTAGCAATCGCCAATAACTCGAATCTACTCCGAAATTAATAAACGAAACAAGTTTGGCCGAATTATAATATAATAGTTCCTTATGAAGTTTCAAAGATGCATTATAAATTCAAACCTTCAATGTAAGATGGCATCAAGGGAACAAAACGGCACATATACCTACGTACAATTGAACGTACCTGATGTATTGGGCTGTATTCTGAATACGAATAACCCGGTTGAAGGCATTCATCATCATAATATAATGGGTGTGGTATATCTTCAATAACCTCGCGCTTGACGACAGATGGTTGATTATCAGAGAGTTCCGCTATAAGGTACTGAAAGAAGCATTATTACATTTTGTAAACACAGTAAAACCAGTTTCAGTTCACGAAACGTCCATCCATACAACGATGTATAATAATTATATTTAACATGAACTAGTAGATAACCTAACTTATATCACACGTATGTATCATAGCTGTCAAATTGTATAAACATGTAATTTTTTGAAACAAAGTTTAATATCACCTTATCTTCCTACATTGTACGTAAAAAAGCCACAGTTTACAATATTAAACTAACCATTGTTATTCTCAATCTAAAGTGATTGTAAAGGAATTTAGTTTCCAAAAACTAACCTCGAAATTGCAACTTGAAACGTCCGCATTCACTTGCGTTACATGAAAGCGAGGATCCGGGTTTTTTGGATGGCTAGTCAGCGTGTCAGACAAAGACTTGCCTTCTATATCGGAGTGTCCTCCAGCACATTCTTGCTTTACATCCATGTTAAGGGTTTATATTCCAGAAGCCACGTGTTACGTGACAGACAGGATCCATTTGTTAATGTTAGAAAAGTGTTGCCACCAGGGGGATGAAAGTTCCATACAATCAAATTTTCGGTCACGTGTTTTTTTTGTGTTTGGTCAGTGTGTCGCCAGATGGCTAAATAATAATTATTTTTGGTTCATAAACAAGATATTTTATTCTTATCTATGGTGTTGAACCAAGGTTAGCCAATCATCGATCAGGGTGAAGTTTATCCGAACTAGCAAATTATTTCAAATTATTCAGTAACGTTTGACATTTCCAATTGCCAACTGCCATTTATTTTGCTTTGAAAAATTGAAATTACAACGTTACGCATTTTATTATTAATTATATTTTATTGTACTTGTCTACCAGAATAATATTATAACATTGGTATGTATTGTCTATTACTTCTGTTAATTTTGTTGTACAAGACAACTGTTTGATATATTAGTGTAAAATAATATACCATCCCATGAGAAACATAATTTGATCTTACTTTGAATACTGATAAAAATAGTGCTATGCCAGTTATTTCAATATGAATTAACTACTCGAGCAGTAACACAATGCATATTATTTGATGCAATTGAGGGGTTTTCGTAATCAATGGAATATTATAACGTTTCGTAGGTACTAATCCGAACATTTTCAAAAATTTGACAATGCAAGTTAAGCATTTTAATCTTTCGGTACCTATGTCATACAATAGTATTCGATGAAATTGATACTTCCAAACAATTATTACCTATGTGATAGTCCAGATTGATTGCAGATCATTCCAGAATTTCAAGATGCCTCGTCATTGCTGGGTACCAGATTGCAAAATTAAGGGAGTGATCTGTCACGCATTACCAAAGGCAGACTACCAACGACGGCAATGGATCAATTTAATCGGCAATAGTACAATTAAACTGTTAAAATCACCTGACAACGTGGGAGTGTGTTCAGAAATCATTTTCTCCCGACAGACTACTGTGGAAAGAAGCTAAAAATGGGTGTGTGTCCATCTCAAAACTTGACAACCCCTTTATCAGATAGTGATTCAAACATAAATCTGACGGAAGAAAATGATCCTTCCACTCATAGAATAGTATTAAACTTTGAAGCACGCGGTATTTCTGATAATTATTGTAGTGTGATTCCCTCTGAATCGCCTATTATTGATCTTGCGATTCCCTCTGGATCATCGTCTAATATTGATCTTGCGATTCCCTCTGGATCATCGCGTATTATTGATCTTGCGATTCCCTCTGAATCATCGCCTAATATTGATCTTGTGAGCCCTTGCAGTCCAGTAGCAATACCTGCTTTTATCAAAGGTGAGTGATTTAAACATCTATTTTTATTGAAAATTAGATTAATCTCATATTATTTGAAACTCCAATCCACCTTATGCATTTTACATTTACTTATATATTATAACATAATGGGTGCATGTACCTAAATAACACGTTTGGATATCCATACATTAAATTATAATCATATTGTCAATTATTTTTCCTAGCGAGACAGACTGGCGAGAGCCAGCTTGCCCAGCTAGTTTATATGATTAAGCTAGAATTCACCTAGTACCTCATACCTATATACTATGTTGACATGTTGCTAAATAATATTGTATTAATTTGTATGTTTTTAAAATATTTCAAATGCCGTATAATGTGTCTTGCAGATCGTACACCTGAAAATTTTCCTATGAATCTGACGGCCTTGACACCCAAGGCTCGAATGTATCGCCGCAAGTGTTTGCATTTGGAAAAATACATCCGACGAAGAAATATATAAGACGAACTTCAAGCATAGGATAAAGGGGGCAGAAAAATTTTCAGATTCACTAACCTTCGTTCAAGCCACCAAAGGCCTGTCAAAAATACAGCGAGACTTTTTCAAACTCCAATTAAAATCATGTAATTTAAAACCTAAAGAGCGACGCTTTACCGAAAGAGATAAAGTCTTAGCCCTCACTTAAGCAAAGTGGAAGAGGATATAAATTTCTGTCAAAACTTTTTACGTTACCATCTATCCGAACTTTGCAAACATTATTATCATCTGTTCCTATCTCCACCGGTATCTCTGGTGTCATTATTTCTCAATTAAAATCAATAGTTAGTGGTTTTACTGACCATGAAAAATATTATACACTCATGTGGGATGAAATGAGTTTACAACCGCACTTAGATTATAATAAAAAAAGTGACTTGATCGAAGGTTTTGAAGATTTTGGGCATCTGCGTTCTAAAAAAATTGCAGATCATGTCCTTGTCTTCATGATACGAAGTGTGGCTGGTAATAAAAAGCAGCCAATAGCGTATTATTATTGTGAATCTGCAACTAAGTCTGCTCAATTAGTTCGTTGCATTAAAGAGGTTTATAAGGCAGTAGTCTCCACAGGTATGCATTGTTCATAATATAATTATAGAAATATTATCAGTGACGAAGGGTGGAGGTATGCTGTTAAGATCCGACATTAATAGAGCACACTAAACTTTGTTAATCATACATATTTATTTTTATTGAACAAATTAATTCTTAATTCAATGAAATCAAATAAGTATGAATGACAAGTTTAGTTGGCACTATTTATGTTGGATGTTAACAGTCTACCTCCGCCCCTCGCCACTGCATTATATGAAGAAATATTATATATTTTATTATTGCACGTATTCTAATTGAAAGAAACGCATTCCAAAATAAATGATTTCTATGGATTTTGAAAGAGCTTTTGCACAAAATTATATTTTGAAGTAGAATATGTATTTTCAGTTAGAACATGTGTATTATACCTGTATTATATATTTTACAGGTATAAAGATAATCGCAACAGTATGCGATCAAAGCGCGACGAACATTGCTGCTTTGAAAAGTCTACGTGTCAATACAGAGAGACAAAGAGCCGATACCGGATATGAACGTATGTATTTATTACCTGTGTATATGTCAAATTAATTCTAATACCTATTTTACATGTTATTATATGCTTTTCACTTATTCGTTTTATTCTCAGGTATCACAATAGAAATTATCAAAGGACAAGAGATTGTCGCCCTCCTTGATGTGCCTCATTTATTGAAAGGGATGAGAAATAACTTGATGACAAAGGACCTTATGTATTTCGATGGCAAGACAATTAGGTAGGTACGCATCGTGGAAACATATTATTGATCTGTATAAGATAGATCAGGCGAACGTCGGCAATTTGAGGCTCATTCCCAAAATAAATGAGACACATATTTTTGCATCGAAAATGAATAAGATGAAGGTGTCGACTTGTGCCCAAGTGCTAAGCCAGAAATTTGGCAGTCACCTGGTGTTCTGTGTCACACAAGGTAACTTGGTTTTATATATTATGTAACTAATTCAATAACATTTAACTCAAAATCTGATTATTTTTATAACAGTATATTAAAATAAATTAAAAAAGCATTTATAATTTTAAAGTTATCAGTTATGCCATCATGGATTAATTAAATATTTCCACCTGAATTAACCCTGCTGCAAAGTCATTCAAATTTATTTAATTACAAATAAGAGTAATTTCCAAATTATAAAGTATACATGGAAGTACACCGAATTAGCTAGGCGAGTAGATACTATTTTCAGAAGATACTGAATATCTTTTTATTTCGATTCCAGGGGTAGTGATGTCAAACGGACAAATCATCCCAAGAGAAGCTGAATACACCGGCAAAATGCTATTGTTTTGGGATGAAGTTTTTGACTCTGTGAATGGAACCTCACTGAAACCACATCCGTATTGGAAAACGAAAAGGGTTTGCGCTTCAAAGGAGTCATTACACCGATAGGAGTCATTCCACCGACAATTCTGGTTTGATAGTATAGTAAAAATTAGACAGATGCAATTTGTAGACCAACATAAAAATCCAGTACCAAAGGTGCCATCACTTCTGAATTGGGAAAAAACTTTGGCTGGTTGCATTAAAATATTGGATATATTGCATGATGTGGGATTTGAGTATGTAGCTTTTCGTAATTTCAACCAGGATTCGCTGGAAAATTTCTTTGGCAGTATAAGAAGCCACAATTTTCGTAATGTCAATCCCACACCATGTCAATTTTCAGAATCCTTTAAAAGCCTTTTGATTAACAATTTAATGTCTAGATATTCCATCAGAAATAATTGTGAGAAAGACGATGCTGATGGTATTTTTGAGAATTTATTAGGATTTTTAAAACAAACCGATGACACCCCACAAAACCTTGATGAAAGCATTTCAGGCGTAGTTTCAGAGGATTATTTGGAAGATAATTTAACCTCTACGAATGGTAAAATGTACACTGCTGGTTATGTTATTCGTAAAATTTCAAACTCTTGTACGCATTGTAAACGCGACATGAACACCGAGCCTACCAGCAAGCACGCTAACGTAGCTATGCGAGAATTCGGAAAGGATAGAAAATTAAAATATGCCTCTGACAATATGCTTGACTGCTTCAATTCAACTGGAAAATTAATTAGAAATTATTTATCAGAAAATGCTTCTACGCATAATATTCAGGCAAAATTAAGAACCAAAATTCTTCAGAAAATTGATTTCACCGTTTTTTCGTGCCCTCTCCATAAAGAAGAGATTAAGGATAGATTCATAAAATGTATGCTTTCTTTACAAATACATGCTTTCTGTAATACTGCAAATAAAATTCTAAATGGCAAATTAAATTATTCGGGGAGAAATAAAGTTTATTTAGCAGCTGGTCAAAAATATAATAGTAGGCGAAGAAGGCCTGTGCGATAATATTTGTTTAACAATAAAATTATTTGTACAGATTTTACACTAGTACCTATGTACTGGTAAATAATTTTTAATTTTACTCCAGTTGTTTACTACAGTTGTGATTTAAGTTACATATTGCGTTTTTCTAATTTTTATGCTCTGGTTATTCACTTTATTTTGGGGGATTTAACAACATTTGCAGTGCACTGACATTGACACCTCATGACAGTTATTCTATCTCTTTTACAAGGTAAAATTAAAATGTAATTATTATTGTCAACCATTATATAAAATAAAATCATATATTTATTTAAATTGAGATGTCAATGTCAAACCATTGAGGCTGCATTTTTTTTAAACATTTTTTGAGAGTAATGAGGAGATATGGCAGCGGACCATGATTCGTCAGATCCGAGACGGAGGAGCGACATTGGCCCTGGCTCAGTCAAATGCTACGGAACGCCCAAAACAAAAAGATAAGTGAAGAAGCCTATATCGTAATGTTTATTTAGAATTAGTATCATTTGCACATTTTTTTTAAATCAATAATGATGGATAATGTTTGTTCCCAGTAATTTTGTAGTTGCATTTTGCATCTATCACTTTTTTCTTCATTGAATATTTGCGATAATTGACATATTACGGAGTGAGTTATTATTTGTTCATTTATTTTTATAGTTAACATGTTGGAACGGTGGCCGTTGCAGCCTCCCATCACATCCAACTGGACATGGCTCGGCTGCGTGCTACATATGCATCAATGG